>NW_025423325.1:0-155000 GCF_020497125.1 Mauremys mutica | reverse complement strand
AGATACTCACTCTTTTTCCACCAGATGGGGCTTCACATCTATCCTTCTTTCACAAACTGCACCTCTTGAAGCCTCTTAAGGATCTGCAAACACAAAATAAGAATCCAACAAGGACTCAAAGTCAAACCCACAGATGATGCAACAAATCCCACCCTATTTCTTCAAACAAACCATCTATGGGAACACAGGAATCACCAGTCATGAAATTCCCTCACCCTTCCCTTGAACTGCAACTCTCAGTCCCATTACATATTTTCCACACGCACCTCCCCACCGATACCCCTTCCCTGAGGAATATCAAACACATCACACAATATATTCAAGGAAAACTACTCAACATTTTAGGGCAAACACGACAACACTCTCACTAACCACCCACCTAGGTCCAACCTTCTTCTACAGAACAAGCAACAACTTAACCCAAATATTGTCTTCTCCATCTGTTGTCTCACACACAAAACTGGTGATGAACCCATTCATCATAAACCCACCTTAGCTAACACAGAAAAAAAAACACACTCCCATCAACAGGACTGCACTAAATGCTCTAACTTAACACTTACCTCATGGATGCAAACAGCTCCTCTGTGCCCACTGGCACCATATTTACAAGAACCCATGTAAACCAAACAGGGCACACTTGCTACAGCCCATTCCCTCAGTTCTGGACTCAAATACCCCTGTGGCACACAAACAATAAACACCAGATTATTGCTAATGCTCACAAGACCACACTCCCTTTGCTAAACTAACCTATTTGACACCCTGAAAGAGCCCCAGCACATTCCTACCTACAATGAAGCAGCAACCAACTACTTCTATACATTTAAAATCAACATGCAAAATACTCACATTTACACAGTACTCATGGCCCTTTCCCAACACTGACAGGGGCCCATCGGTAACTAGGATGCTCACATCCTCCTCAGAAAACCAACACCCAATAGAGCACAGACAAACAGGATAGTGGTGATCAGTGATGCAAACCCAGTGCCATTTATGAGAGAAGAAGGGAGAATGGAGCATCTCTAGTTACAGACAAGTCACTCTTCCATCAGTCAACTTCCTCCACAGAAAACTCCCACTCCCATTCAATGAGCTGCCTCATGAACCCATTACAAACAGGCAGGCTTCGGAGGACTCCCATCCCTACAGCCTCAACAGCACACATACTTTTTGACCATCAAATCCTCCAGCAGATACTTAACTTTGACAGCCACTCCCGATCGCCTTTTCCTTTGTACATGGGCCTTCACTCCCATACATCGACATCTATACAGCAATGCAGTGACAGTCAAACAGATGTAGTCACAACCCTCCACAGAATGACACGACACGATACCAGATCTGCATGCGTCTGCAAATACAAACAAAGCTCAACTGCAAACCTACTCACAACATGCACAGCTACACAATTCAAAAGAGGACCTCAACTACATACTGCTTCCTGAAGAAAAGGAATATCTACTACAAATTACACCCCACACACACAGACAAGCACCCACCCACCCCAGACAGACACTCATCCACATATTACTGACCCTCCCCACATCCCACCACAACAGCAGCCCTTCGCTAACTAGGATGCTCACATCCTCCTCAGAAAACCACAACCATGTAGAAGACGTATAAAGGATGAAGTGGTGAACTGCCATGCAAACCCAGTACCACGTGAGAAAAAAGAACTGAGAACAGAGCATCTCTAGTTACAGATGGGTCACTCTCCCAGCAATCGACCTTCATCCATGGAAAACACAAACTCCCTCCCTCCATACAACAAGCTCCCACCAACCCCTTACATGCCCATTAAGAACAGACACAGTTTAGAGGACTCCCATCCATAAGCCTCAACATCTCAAATACTTCTGACCATAAAAGCCGTCAGCAAATACTTAACTTTGACAGCCACTCCCAATCTCAATATCTTCTTTTCCTTGCTACAGAGGCCTTCCCTCCCATACGTCAACATCTGTACAGCAGTGCAGTGACAGTCAAACAGATGTAGTCACAATCCTCCACAGAATGACACAACACGATACCAGATCTGGAGGCATCTGCAAATACAAACAAAGCTTAACTGTAAAACCAACTCACAAAAGCACCCAACTACACGTTATGAAAGATGACCTCACCTCCATACTGCTTCCTGAAGATAAGGAATATCTACTACACATTACACTCTACTCAGAGAAGCACCCACCCACCCTACACACTCTCATCCACATATTGCTGGCCCTCCCCACGTCCCACCACGACAGGGGACCGTCACTAACTAGGATGCTCACATCCTCCTCGGAAAACCACAACCATGTAGAAGATGGAGAAAAGATGAAGTGGTGACCTATCATGCAAACCCAGTGCCGTGTAAGAAAAAAGAACTGAGAACGGAGCATCGCTAGTTACTGACAGGTCACTCTCGCAGCAATCGACTTTCCTCCAAGGAAAGTGCACACTCCCTCCATACAGTAAACTCCCTAATGCACCCATTAAGAATGGCCAGGGTGTAGAGGACTCCCATCCCTAAACAAGGCTCCTCAACGGCTCAAATACTTCTGACTATCAAACCATTCAGGAGATACTTAACTTTGACGGCCACTCCTGCTCTCAAGAAGGTCTTTTCCTTTCTCCAAGGGCCTTCGCTGCCATACATCAATAGCCATACAGCAATGTCATGACTGTCAAGGAGACGTAGTCACAACCCTCCATGGAATCAGATCCTGTACCACGTAGTCTTGACACATCTGCAAATAAAAACAAATTTTGACAGCAAACCTCAGTTATAAACTCAACTCACAAAGCTCCTAACTGCACAATATGAAAAATGACCACACCTACATACTGCTTCCTTGAGAAGGAACACCTACTACTAATTGCACCCCACCCCTCAGAGCACCCCACCCCAAACACTCATCCACACAGAAAATAGCTACACCTCTACACACTCATGCCCCTTCCCCTTTCCCTACACCACAGGGGCCTGTCACTAACTAGGATGCTCACATCCTCCTCAGAAAACCACAACCATGTAGAAGATGGAGAAAAGATGAAGTGGTGACCTATCATGCAAACCCAGTGCCGTGTAAGAAAAAAGAACTGAGAACGGAGCATCGCTAGTTACTGACAGGTCACTCTCGCAGCAATCGACCTTCATCCATGGAAAACACAAACTCCCTCCCTCCATACAACAAGCTCCCACCAACCCCTTACATGCCCATTAAGAACAGACACAGTTTAGAGGACTCCCATCCATAAGCCTCAACATCTCAAATACTTCTGACCATAAAAGCCGTCAGCAAATACTTAACTTTGACAGCCACTCCCAATCTCAATATCTTCTTTTCCTTGCTACAGAGGCCTTCCCTCCCATACGTCAACATCTGTACAGCAGTGCAGTGACAGTCAAACAGATGTAGTCACAATCCTCCACAGAATGACACAACACGATACCAGATCTGGAGGCATCTGCAAATACAAACAAAGCTTAACTGTAAAACCAACTCACAAAAGCACCCAACTACACGTTATGAAAGATGACCTCACCTCCATACTGCTTCCTGAAGATAAGGAATATCTACTACACATTACACTCTACTCAGAGAAGCACCCACCCACCCTACACACTCTCATCCACATATTGCTGGCCCTCCCCACGTCCCACCACGACAGGGGACCGTCACTAACTAGGATGCTCACATCCTCCTCGGAAAACCACAACCATGTAGAAGATGGAGAAAAGATGAAGTGGTGACCTATCATGCAAACCCAGTGCCGTGTAAGAAAAAAGAACTGAGAACGGAGCATCGCTAGTTACTGACAGGTCACTCTCGCAGCAATCGACTTTCCTCCAAGGAAAGTGCACACTCCCTCCATACAGTAAACTCCCTAATGCACCCATTAAGAATGGCCAGGGTGTAGAGGACTCCCATCCCTAAACAAGGCTCCTCAACGGCTCAAATACTTCTGACTATCAAACCATTCAGGAGATACTTAACTTTGACGGCCACTCCTGCTCTCAAGAAGGTCTTTTCCTTTCTCCAAGGGCCTTCGCTGCCATACATCAATAGCCATACAGCAATGTCATGACTGTCAAGGAGACGTAGTCACAACCCTCCATGGAATCAGATCCTGTACCACGTAGTCTTGACACATCTGCAAATAAAAACAAATTTTGACAGCAAACCTCAGTTATAAACTCAACTCACAAAGCTCCTAACTGCACAATATGAAAAATGACCACACCTACATACTGCTTCCTTGAGAAGGAACACCTACTACTAATTGCACCCCACCCCTCAGAGCACCCCACCCCAAACACTCATCCACACAGAAAATAGCTACACCTCTACACACTCATGCCCCTTCCCCTTTCCCTACACCACAGGGGCCTGTCACTAACTAGGATGCTCACATCCTCCTCAGAAAACCACAACCATGTAGAAGATGGAGAAAAGATGAAGTGGTGACCTATCATGCAAACCCAGTGCCGTGTAAGAAAAAAGAACTGAGAACGGAGCATCGCTAGTTACTGACAGGTCACTCTTGCAGCAATCGACTTTCCTCCAAGGAAAGTGCACACTCCCTCCATACAGTAAACTCCCTAATGCACCCATTAAGAATGGCCAGGGTGTAGAGGACTCCCATCCCTAAACAAGGCTCCTCAACGGCTCAAATACTTCTGACTATCAAACCATTCAGGAGATACTTAACTTTGACGGCCACTCCTGCTCTCAAGAAGGTCTTTTCCTTTCTCCAAGGGCCTTCGCTGCCATACATCAATAGCCATACAGCAATGTCATGACTGTCAAGGAGACGTAGTCACAACCCTCCATGGAATCAGATCCTGTACCACGTAGTCTTGACACATCTGCAAATAAAAACAAAGTTTGATAGCAATTCTCAGTTATAAACTCAACTCACAAAGCTCCTAACTGCACAATATGAAAAATGACCACACCTACATACTGCTTCCTTGAGAAGGAACACCTACTACTAATTGCACCCCACCCCTCAGAGCACCCCACCCCAAACACTCATCCACACAGAAAATAGCTACACCTCTACACACTCATGCCCCTCCCCCTTTCCCTGCACCACAGGGGCCTGTCGCTAACTAGGATGCTCACATCCTCCTCGGAAAACCACACCCATGTAGAGGAGAACACAATGATGAATTGGTGACCTGTCATGCAAACCCACTGCTGTGTAAGAGAGAGGAATTGAGAATGGAGCATCTCTAGTTACAGACAGATCAAGCTGCCAGCAATCAATCAATCTCCATACAACAAGCACCCACCCACCACTCACAGGCCCATTAAGAATGGACAAACTTTAGGTAACTCCCATAACTAATGAAAGCGCCTCAACATCACAAACGCTTCTGACCATCAAACCCTTTCGCATATACTGATGCTTGGAAATTGGACAGGAGCTCCCCCTCTCAACATCCCCTTTGCCTCGGTAGACAGGCCTTCACTCCCATATGTTGAAATCACTCACAAACATACAGCACCAGCATGACAGTCAAAAATAAAAATATTCACAACCTTTAATGTCACAAGGCACCTTGGTACCAGATCTGGATATAGCTGCAAATATGAAGAAGGCTTATGACAAAATACACAAGGTTAAGACACAAAACTCTTACTAAATATTACAGTTTCCTCAGACCGGTCCCCACCTAACCCAAACAGAATACTGCAATTTTTCTACAACAGTCCAACACCACAGATGTGCCACTGGTACTGGATGCAGGTGTTTAACAGATGCTCTATCAGAAACAACCCCCAATGTATTCCCTCCCAATGAAAATAAAAATCATAAATCAAACACACTATGAACAACCTGAAATGAAATAAAAACACATTACACAGCAATAAGACAAGGAAAACAGTACATTAACATGTCATCATTACCCTGTATCAATACTCACCATGACTAAAAACACCCATAGAAGCACCTATGCACATCTCTTTGGACCACCACAAAGCTGAATGACTTCAGGTGACAATACACCAGCTTATATACTGCCTAAGCTCCACCCCCTCCATTTCCCAGCATGCCTTAGAAGCCAAAGGCAGCTATAAATACAGACTCACGTGCCACAGAAACTCTTTAGTTCATTTCTAGCTTGACAGCAGGAAGCACTGTTCCTCTTGATGTAGTGATCAACCTTTCATCTTACAATGCGAATCTATAGAAGATTCAAACTCTATCACCAGGTAACACTATAATTACCATATTTCAGATTCCTAAAAAGAAAATGCTACCTGCAGAGAGTATGTGACTCCACGGTAGGTGCACTTGGGGGGTTGCTGAAAGAGGTATCTCAATTCCCCCAAATCAGACCCCCACACCTAAGAGAGCCCCATGCCCTAAAGAAGAGCACCTAAGTTACATACCTTTTGAATTTTTTTACTCATCCTACAGTGGGCCAGATCTTTGGCAGCATTTCAGTGGCAGCTCCTTCACTCGCTATCAGTCTTCGGCGGCATTTCAGTGATGGGTCCTTCAGTGCCACGGAAGACCAGGAGCAAGTGAACAGCCCGCCGCCAAAGTGCCGCCAAACACCCAGACCACCGCTGGGTATTCAAATTGAGCCCCACACTTCCTAAAGCTGGCCCTGCTTGCCACCCATAGCATTGCACCACCAACAGGGCAAACTGAGTCTGCACAGCAGTAGGGACAGCAGGGGACAGCCAGAGGCTAGTTTCCCAAGCCAGGAGCTCAGGGGCTGGACAGGAGGGATCCACGGACCAGATGTGGCCAGCGGGCCGTAGTTTGTCCATCTCTGTCTTAAGGCAATGTCACCACCCTCAGCAGCATCACAGACATAAGGGTCACATAGCATATTGCCACCCTTGCACCTCCACTGCTGCTGCAGCTTGTGCTGCCTGGCACTCGTCATACAGCTCAAGGCCGACTTCATGCTGTCAAACAGGGGGCTGGAACTTGCCATAGCCCACAGCCCTCTGGCCGCTCATGGCTCACCAGAGGCAACATTTCATATTGAGGCAGTGAGGCAATTTTAATGATGATTCCAGGGGCTAGTTGAGCACCTGAAAACTCCAGGTTTCTTCCACATAATAATTTAAATAAATAATGTGGCTTTAACTGGACTTTGTATCTGTTTCAATTAAAGAATAAGGATTTAGCTGGCAGGAGTATTGTATCTATGTAAGTTTACACCAATCAGGAGATAAGACAGTCCCACTTCCAAGCATCAGGTTGTCAGTTCTGGAGCTTTAACAATTATATCAGAAACACAATTTTCATATTTTGTACACTAGCTTTAATACAGATATATACAAATTGAAAAAATAAACAAACTCTGCTTAATATCCACTTAACACACACTCTGCATTTACTGCCATTATCTAGTCAAAATTAAATAAATACTCTTTAGCACAGTGAAAAACCATTCACTAAAAAAAACATTATTAATGTGTTGTTTTCTCTTTTATTAAGAAAGGAAATTAATGTCTCTAAATATTTTTGCATTTATGTTTACCTATCAAAATCACGTACATGACTCACTAACATTTGATTCCATCATGGCTATTAGTATCATACATGGAACTACATTTATTTTCATACAAGTGTTAAGGTCTTTTGCAGATATCACTAAAAATACGATTTGAAAATAAGCAACCTTCATTTGCAGTGTCTAAAGTTGTGCGTTGAAGCAAAATTTATGCTCTAGCAGGATACTATTATTTGATTGCCAGACTTTTATCATATTGTGCTCTATCATTGTTTTAAATCATGAATTACAATTATGCCAGCCATGGCCAGGTGAGGCATTTTAGAACTCACTTCTACCTTAACTTTAATTCTTAGAGTAGTAAAATTATGAAATGCACAGACCACAGAAACAAATAAACGAAGAGTACTATAATCCTTCAAATGCACTGTACACATATTACTTCTGTTGAAAGAATAAAATAGTAGAGACTATAACAGTCCAACCGTGTATGTGAAAGAGAGAGGCTGTGTGTGTTCAGGAAATGAGAGAGACAGCACACTCTCACTTTAAGCAGAGACCTCACTAAACAGAACGTTTGTTGAGTTCATCAGCAGCACTCAGCATCTGCTACTCATAACCCAGAGCCAACATCACAGATGCCTGGAACACCCCCACACACACCTCGAAACATCAGCCCCTGCCCTCTGCACAGCAGACAAGAGGTTCCCATGACCAGCTTTGCATGGAGCTGCGCCAAGCACAGGGGCACTGATACAGAGGGCACCAGGGAGCCGTGCCCCATTGCTTCTAATATCACTTTTTACAAGCCATAAGGGCAAGAAACATCCCTGTTTCTCAACAGGACAGGATTCAGGACAAACCTCGTGTTCCCAGGAGGACTACTATTGATGACACCTCTCTTGTTTCTGGGGGTGGCAGTATTCAGGATACACCTCTTGTTTCTGGGGAGACAATATTTAGGAAACACCTCTTGTTTCTGGGGAGACAGTATTCAGGATACACCTCTTGTTTCTGGGGGAGACAGTATTCAGGATACACCTCTTGTTTCTGGGGAGACATTATTCAGGATACACCTCTTGTTTCTGGGGAGACAATATTTAGGAAACGCCTCTTGTTTCTGGAGGGGACATTATTCAGGATACACCTCTTGTTTCTGGGGGGACTGCAATTCACGATACACCTTTTGTTTCTGGAGGGGATATTATTCAGGATACACCTCTTGTTTCTGGGGAGACAATATTTAGGAAACACCTCTTGTTTCTGGGGAGACAATATTTAGGAAACATCTCGTTTCTGGGGGGGACTGCAATTCACGATACACCCTTTGTTTCTGGAGGGACTCCAATTCACGACACACTTTGTTTCTGGGGGACTACAATTCACAACACACCCTTGTTTCTGGGGGAGACAGTATTTAGGAAACACCTCCTGTTTCTGGGGGAGACAGTATTCAGGATACACCTCTTGTTTCTGCGGGGACTGCAATTCACGATACACCCTTTGTTTCTGGAGGGGACATTATTCAGGATACACCTCTTGTTTCTCGGGGGACTACAATTCAGGTCACATCCTTTGTTTCTGGAGGGGACATTATTCAGGATACACCTCTTTTTTCTGGGGGAGACAATATTCAGGAAACACCTCTTGTTTCTGGGGGAGACAGTATTCAGGATACACCTCTTGTTTCTGGGGGAGACAGTATTCAGGATACACCTCTTGTTTCTGGGGAGACATTATTCAGGATACACCTCTTGTTTCTGGGGAGACAATATTTAGGAAACACCTCTTGTTTCTGGAGGGGACATTATTCAGGATACACCTCTTGTTTCTGGGGGGACTGCAATTCACGATACACCTTTTGTTTCTGGAGGGGATATTATTCAGGATACACCTCTTGTTTCTGGGGAGACAATATTTAGGAAACACCTCTTGTTTCTGGGGAGACAATATTTAGGAAACATCTCGTTTCTGGGGGGGACTGCAATTCACGATACACCCTTTGTTTCTGGAGGGACTCCAATTCACGACACACTTTGTTTCTGGGGGACTACAATTCACAACACACCCTTGTTTCTGGGGGAGACAGTATTTAGGAAACACCTCCTGTTTCTGGGGGAGACAGTATTCAGGATACACCTCTTGTTTCTGCGGGGACTGCAATTCACGATACACCCTTTGTTTCTGGAGGGGACATTATTCAGGATACACCTCTTGTTTCTCAGGGGACTACAATTCAGGTCACATCCTTTGTTTCTGGCGGGGACATTATTCAGGATACACCTCTTTTTTCTGGGGGAGACAATATTTAGGAAACACCTCTTGTTTCTGGGGGAGACAGTATTCAGGATTAAACCCTTTGTCTCCCCCAGAAACAAGAGGTGTATCCTGAATAATGTCCTCTCCAGAAACAAAGGATGTGACCTGAATTCTAGTTCCCCAGAACAGAATGTGTCGTGAATTGGAGTCCCACCAGAAACAGTATTCAGGATAAACCCTTTGTTTCTGGTGGGACTCCAATTCACGACTCGCCCCTTGTTTCTGGAGGGCAGAGTACTCATAATACATCTCACGTGCCCAGCAGGGACAGTACGCAGGCCACACCGCTTCTTCTCACAAGGAGTACTATTGATCACACGTCCCTGCTTTCTGGAGGGAACGTTATTCAAGACACACCTCTTGTTTCCAGAGGGGACAGTATTCAGAACTCACCCCTTGTTCCCAGGACGAGTAATACTGATAAAACACATGTTTCGGACCCTCTGCCCCTCCCCCACCCCCGACTCCGGGAGTCTCGGTCCGCCCCACGTACGCGGCTGCCCCCGGGGTCTCTCCGCCAATCAGCGAGTGGGCCGGGACCCCACGCGCACCGCGACCCCCTCCGCCCGGCGCTGGGTCACGTCACTTCCGGCCCGAGGTGCGCCAGGATCGGGGCGCGACCGCTCGCTCGAGCCAAGCCTGGCCCCGCCCTGCGGACGCGGCGTCACCGGCTCACACCCAGGAAGCGGATTCGGCGGCGGCCGCCTGGGCTGGGAGTGCACAGGCGCGTGGACCACGCCCGGCGCATGCTCAGTGGCACCCGCTGAAGCCGCTGCCCCCTCACGCTGCCCTGACTAGGCCAGAAACTCCCCTGGGGGGGGTCGCTGCCCAAATACTGGAGACTCCCCCCCGGGGGGTCACTGCGGCAGCTGGGGGCGTGACACCCGTCACTGCCCCAGGGGGCTGCCAGAGCTCATTCCCCCCCCCCCCACGTGTGGGGCTGAGGGACACACAGAAGGCACTGGCCGATGTGACTACAATGGTCCTTCTCCTCTAGGGGGGGCAGAGCCCCCGCAGTCACTGCACCAATGGAAGAAGGAGACACACAGGGCAGCGGGTCACAGCCCGGGCCCAGGCCCAGCAGGGCGACACAGCCGGGCCTTACTGCTCCCCACAGCTGCCCAGCTTTGGGTAGAGAAGCCCAGCGGGGCAGGGCAGATCCCTGGCGTATGGGGCTCAAGGTTACCCCTGACCAGGGCAGCCATAGAGAGGCTACTGACCTTGTCCATGGCTCCTGCTCAGCCGATTCCCAGTCTGGAAGCCCAGGGGGATGATTTATTGCCCTCATCACCCCTGGCAGTTAATGTTCAGCCTCAGCTGTGCCCAGCCACATGCTTTTGCCCCTGCATTTTCTATCCAGAGACCTTAATGAGCCCCATCACCATCATACCTGGGAGCAGCCATCTCCTCCCCTGGCTTGTCAGCTCTGAAACCCTCTAGGTCCCTCTCACAATGTACCATCCTTTTTCTCGTTCATCCCACTAAGTCATGGAGCCAGTACCTGGAGCATGTGTGGGGAGAGGTGGCGATGATACGCGTTCAGCTCCAGCTAGTGCAGCCCTTTTTATAGTAACTTACAATAGCACCCGTAAGTAATTGTCGTCTGGCTTTGACCAAACTGTTGCCGGCACTCAGTGCCTGAGATGGCAATGGTTGAGTTTATTGCCCGGTGTGCGCCGCTCCAAAAGGACACACCAGGATGGAGAAGCAAACAGAACTTTGTGTGGCTTTTGACGCCTATTTGATATCTCAAATAGAGCTCAAATCAAAAGCGTGCAAAACAAACAACTCGCATACCTTTTATACTTAAACATTGTAACAAGTTACTGTTTTGGTTAATGACGTGAACATTACCCACCCAGAACCAAGTCTGCCTAGCTACTAATCGGTTCATACTAGTTTCTTTCTTCTAGAAGGAGTAGCCCCTTTCACAAGAGCAACTCAGGGTCAAACATGGAGTCTGGAGGAGAGTTGGTAGACTATGGCTCAGAGCAAGAGGACTTCATCGGCTCTCATGGCCTTCCATCCTTTTAAGTTACCTGGTTTATGCCAACTGCGTCCCCAACAACCATATCTACATTTTGTCTATTTTAATTAAAATAACTTCAATCAAAATTTTAAATAGGCAATGAGAGTGTAGAAGGTAATTTGTGTAAGTATGATTTTAAACATTAAGAAGGAAGGCACTGTACAGCTGCGGTCAAGCTTAGGTTCTGAGGGATTACAAATGTCGGTTACAAGGTTCATAAGATACATACATAACACAACCACCATAGACCCAGATTGGGGTGCAGGCATTTTTAAAACCACAGTGGATAAGTGATCTCAGGTATACCACCCATAGAATGTATCCAGAGTCCAAGTCATTGATTATACCTGGGGTAGGCAACCTTTCAGCAGTGGTGTGCTGAGTCTTCATTTTAATTTAAGGTTTCAAGTGCAGGTAATACTTTTTCATGTTTTTTAGAAGGTCTCTCTATAAGTCTGTCTTTTACAATACAACAATAGTTTATTAAACATTTTGAAAACCTAAATAATATAAACAAAAGAAGCTTAATTTTAAATTAAATTAAAATGTTGATCTTACGCCGCTGGCCCACTCAACCCACTGCTGGTCTGGTGTTCCTTACACCTAGGCCAGCAATGGGCAGAGCAAGGCCTGCAGTCAGGACCCCAGCTGGCAATAGTCAGGCAGCCAGAATCCCAGACTAGCAGCTTTCTGGGTGGGGCCACTGGCCGGGACACTAGACGTGGCAGTGGGCTGAACCGCTCAGCCCACTGCCGCTCAGCGGTTCCATCTGTGGGCTCCTGCCAGCTGACATCCCTGCTGCCAGACCCGCTCAGCTTGCTACCAGTCTGGAGTCCTGGCCCTCCCCACATACAGCGGGTAGCTACCTTCTCCCTGATTCTGGCCCATTCTCTTCCTCTCTCTGCACTAAGCTGAGAGTGGGAATGCACTTAGCACAGGATGAGGGTGAACGATCTGGCCAGGAGATACAATGAGGGAGGGGGCTCAGGATTGGGGCAGGAGGTTTGGGTGTGGGGCACTTACCTGGGCAGCTTCCATTTGGTGTGAGGGGTACAGGCGGGAATGTGTGTAGGGGTGTGTGCAGGAGCTCCCATTTGGTGCTGAGGGTGGGGGTTGAATGGGGATGTGGGAGGATGCCGGAGTCAGGGCTGGGGTCATGGGTGAGGGTGAAGCAGTCAAGCAGAAGGCTGGGTGTGTATGAGGGGGGCTCAGGGGAGGGGGCTGGGTGGGTGTGGGGGGGAATCAGGGAAGAGGGCTCCCCCCACTCCTGCAGCCTCCAACCAGCTCACCCACTCAGAGCCCCATAGCACACTGCACAACCACAACTAGCGCCTGCGGCGAGAGAGTCCCTTCTGGCTGTGTCTGGAGGAGCTGCCCCTGGCGGCACATAACCCCACAGTATGCGAGCTCCTCACCCCAGGGCTCTCTGGCCACCACCAATTCCCACTCACCCGCACCTACTACATATTCAGCGCCACCGGGCCACTGAGCTCTCTGCTCCTCCCAGCTCATGAACAGCAGGTACCGAGCCATGGCCGCAGCTGGGCACCTCCTCCCGGGGACGCTCAGCAGCTGCTGCCGCTGCTGCTGCTGCTGCCGCCAGCCTCTCCCGCCTCCATCATCCCTGCTCCCCCTTCCTGCCGCCAGGAGTCGGGTCCGGGTCCAGCAGCAAACCTGCTCCCCCGGAACGCTGCCAATCCACTATGACCAACTATACCAAGGTGGCCCAGGTGAGCTGGCCCCTCCACACCCCTGGGGCAGGGCTCCTCGCCAGGTGACGGGATGCAGGAGCCCATGGCCAGGCCGCTGAGGTGGCACCTCTCTCAGGGGGGCGCAGGCTCTGCCTCTCACTGGCTTTATGTCCTTGGGACTCCAGCGGGCAGCAGTGTGCCATTAAAAATCCGCTCACATGCCACAGGTTGCTGACCCTTGCACTATACCAATACTAAGTAAACGGGTGGGGTGAGTCCCTTGGTTTGTCAAGGAAAGAAGGAAGTGGGTTATTTCCCTGACTGGTGTTCTCAATTACTCTACCTGGTACTGAAAGTGTCAAACAGCACCATGACGTCCACCATGAGAATCTTCTTCTTTTCCGTATCCATCACGATGTTGGGTCACAGTTGGCTGTCCAGTACGAGGATGGCGGGGTTGATGGTGAGCTTCCCCAGGGATGGCAGGATGGCTTCCACCACCCCGTTCTGGATGGTGCTGTGGCATTACCGGCAGGCTCCGGAGTAGTGCTGACATCCACACTGGATGTGGGACAGGGTCTCATTGGAGTAGCCCCACTTCCTGCAGCACTTGTCCCGGTTGCCACAGCAGACGGCGCCGTTGACCGGTAAGTGTGTGACAAAGTGGGGGACTTTCTTGTTTGGTTCCTTGTTTTTTCCAATGGTTTGCATGCAGAGGGCATGGACTCAGTTTCCCTAGGTGTTACTGCATTAACGAGGTGAGGCCAGAGGGAGTTTGTTGTTACAGAGGACCAGCAAGGGAACTTGAGTCCCCAACTGATGGCCTGGAGAATGGATACCCCAGCGACTGGCAACCCAGAGGCCCAGCTCAGGAGTCCCAACCAGTTCTAGCCAGTGGGAAGACAATGGGCTGTGGAGAGAGGACCCCGGTGACGTAACAGCCAGTTCCAGCCAGAGGGGGCTGGAGGAGAGGAGAGGAGGCCCAGGTGACCCTGTTTACCTAGAGAGAAGACAATGGACAGAGGCAGGGCTTGGGGCCCGTGATATCAGATGCCCAGCTGGGAAGCAGGGGGGTTCAGGACTGGAGAGACAGAGAGCAGGCAGAGCCCCCCTGGATGCAGGGTAGACTTGGATGTGCTGTGCTGAGGGAGGCCAGACCTAAGGCTCTGAGAGTTTCCTACGCTGGGTTCAAAAGCTCAATAAACCCTCCTGTGTTACGCTGGCTGAATGTCACTCTGGGCTAGAGAACAGGGTTACATCAACCCCTTCGGGGGTGAGGAGGCCCTGGCGGTCCAGAGCAAGTGGACTCCCTGAGGGGGCCCATAGCAAGAGACAGGTGTGCTAAGGCTCAGAGTGGTGCAGTTCCAGGAGATGGAGGAGCTGAACACCCAAGAGAGAGTGGACCCCTGAGAAAGGCTGTCTCACTGAAGGAGGTTCCCCCCAGGGACAAGAGTGGCCAGGACAGATAAGCATTTCCTAATGGAGCAACAGTGATACCAGATGGGGGAATGCAGAAGGCATTTTCCTCGTAGAGCAACAGTGACACTGGGTGGGCACTCCAAGTAATACACAAACCTTTTTCCTTATGAAGGGACACTGATAACAAAGCATTTCCCTCAGGCCAACTGTGGCACTCATGGTGACCTGTCACAGTAATGCACAAAGCATCAGACACACCAAACACTTGGGAAAAACAGAGAAATTGGGAATGATTTTGGCTTAATTGGCTGAGAATTGCCTGTTGGCAAGTGTTTAGCTGCTGGCTTCCTGCTTGTTTACCTTGCAGCTTGCTGCTTCTTTTTAATGCACAGAGCATTTCCTCCGTGGAGCTACAGTGACACCGTGTGGCCACGCAGGGTAATGCACAGAGCATTTCCGCCATGGAACTACAGTGACACCGTGTGCCCACACAGGGTAATGCACAGACAAGTTCCTCCGTGGAGCCACAGTGACACCGTGTGGCCACGCAGGGTAATGCACAGACAAGTTCCTCCGTGGAGCTACAGTGACACCATGTGGCCACACAGGGTAATGCACCAAGCATTTCTCTCAGCGGAACAGTGACACCGTGTGGCCACGCAGGGTAATGCACAGAGCATTTCCACCATGGAGCTACAGTGACACCATGTGGCCACGCAGGGTAATGCACCGAGCATTTCTCTCAGACGAACAGTGACACCGTGTGGCCACGCAGGGTAATCACAAAATATTTCCCTCATGGAGCAAGAGTGACATGGGTGCTGTGATACAGCAGGGCCAGAGAGCAGCAGGAGGGTTGTAGATGGGAGGTATAAAAGCCCTACAATTATCGAGGCTTTATTCCCTGTGGACTAGGGAAAGGTTACTACAGTGTAATTGGAGAACCTAGACCCAATTAAGGCCCCAACAAAGACCTAATACAATTCCCTTTCTGACTGAAGCAGGGGTGAGGAAAGTAGAGCTGAGTAGAGTTTGGAGGAGTTTTACTATTCTCTAGAGGACCAGAGGAAAGAAACCCTGCCCAAGCAGAGCACAGAGACTCCCCTGGCACATAGGACTGAGCGAAACGCTACCCAAGGGGGAGACGCTAAGCTGCCTGGAAAGCAGAAGGGGCTAGAGACACTATCCCTGCTCATCCTGACTAACAGACATTGATGGACCGACCCTCCATGGATTTGCCTAGTTCTTTTTTTAACCCCATTTTTGTCTTGGCCTTCTCAACATTTTCTGGTGAGGAGTTCCAGCCCTAATCCAACAGAGCCCCGTACCCAACGACGAAGCACACGGCCTGTGAAGAGAACTACATCGAGTACAGATGAGAAATTCCAAGCACTGACGGCTTACTCACAGCCAGTTTGGTGAGAGGCAGAATGCTGAGGACTGGTAACGTCTCCTTACAAGGATGCTCAGGTCCACTTATGACACCTTCTCCTCTGGCTAGGGCTCCTGGACAATTCCTCTGCACACTAATGAAGCCAAGCAAGAACTATCACTACACAGACCTCTATTAATGTCCCCATCCCTGCCTCCCTCCCCCAACCCATCTACATCTGCCCAACTCAATGAACAGAGACTCAGTCAACACAGAGTGACTCTAAACTCTCGCACCCACTGCCTTGCAGGATTTTCATCCCCTCCTACTTCATCCTGGCTCCCGAGACGTAGCTTGTGGGGATACACACCGAACCCGCCTGTCTGTGTCCTACAAAGTTAGACAGCACCAGGAAAGGGAAGGACAGAGAGAGAGAATGTGCTGGCCAACACAGTAGAGAAGAGAGAGAAGCACAGAAGGAAGGCAAGCAACTCACCACCTGGAGTCATCCTCTGCTCCTGGCCACAGAAATGAGCAGCCCCTGAAAATGGGGACCTTGTCTCCCTTATAATCACAGCTAGTCAGGAACCTTTTCTTACAAATTCAGCCACAGCTGACAGGGTCTCTCTACCTGGAGTCAGAGGGGCCATGAGCAGAACCCTCAGCAAAACAGACACTTATCTCACTGACAGTGGTGTCTGCTCAGCTCCCAGCTGAACAGCTCTTGCCTGGCATGAACAATGCTCACAGGCTCGCTGCTCTCACTAACTTTCCATCGCATGAGGGCAGTGGACTCCGACGTGTGACTTCATTTTCCTTGGTACTAAACCCAGCAGAGGAGAGAAAAACAAATAAAATTAGCATCTCCATCTGCAATGTCCAAAATAGTCACTTTGTGGTATTAAGGCTGGGGAAGGGACAGGGACAGGAGTCTCCTGAGCAGTGTCCTGTACCCAGCGAGGAAGCACAAGGCCTGTGAAGAAAACTACAGTGAGTACAGATAAGGAATTCAAAGCACTGACTGCTTACTCACATGCAAAATTCAGAAAGCTGAGAACTATTCATGTCCAAGCTGCTCAGATCCCCTTCTGCCAGTTTCTTCTCTGGCTGGGGCTCCTAGACAATTCCTCTGCAAGGGAAGTTGCAAAAGTCATTACTACACAGCTCTAATGGTCCTTGAAATCTTGCCCTCAATCCTGCCTCCCTCTCCCACCCCATCTACATCAGCCCCACTCAATGAACAGAGATGGAGTTAGCACCAACAATCACCACTCCACTCTACCGCTCACTACCCTGCATGATTTTCATCCCCTCCTACTTCTGCATGGCTCCCAAGACCTAGCCTGTGGGGATGCACACCTAGCACTCCTGCCCGTGTGCTATGAAAGGAGACAGCACGAGGAGAGGAGAGACAGAGTTGGCCAACACACTAGAATAGAGAGGGGGGGAGGGAGAGAGAGAGAAAAACACGTGAGGAAGGCAAGCAACTCGCCACCTGGAGTCATTCTCCTAGATGCAACTTTATGATGTGGAGCACACACCGCTCCTGGCCACAGAAATGACCAGCCCCTGAAAATGGGGACCTTGTCTCGTAACCACAGCTGGTCAGGAACATTTTCTTAGAAAGCCAGCTGCAACTATTGGGGTGTCCCTACTGGGAGCCAGAAGGGCCATGACCAGGGCCCTCACCACAACAGACACTTGTCTCACTAATAATAGCGACTGCTCCACTGCCAGCTGGACGGCTCCTGCCTTGCATCAACAATGCTCACTGTCTTGTCGCTCTCGCTCACTTTCCATCGCATGAGGACAGTAGACTCTAATATGTAACTTCTTTTCCCTTGGTACTAAATGCAGCACAAGGAGGAAAGCCAAACAAGTTACCATCCCAGTGGACAACGTCACATAGGTTATTCTTTTCACCTCTTCAACACGTCAGGGCTCCGCCTCCCCCCCATTACACCTTTAGTATTACAACTAAAATGCACCCCTTGTTACAGCACAAGAAATAATCCCTCTGCACAGCAGACTCTGGCCCCTCCCAAGACATAATCTCAGAGCCCCATACCCAAAGAGGAAGAACACAGCCTGTGAAGAATAATACAGCGAGTACAGATAAGGAATTGAAAGCACTGACCTCTTACTCAAACCCAGTTATGCAGGAGGCAGAAAGCTAAGGATTGCTCATGTCTGCTTAAAAGGATGTTCAGGTTGATCAGCCTCTCCTCTGGGTAGAAGTCCTGGACAATTCCTCTGCCAGCGCAGCTGCAAAAGCCATGCATGAGCCAGCATTACACACAGCTGTGAAGGTGCGTAAAATCTCCCGTCACCTCTGCCTCCCTCTCCCATCCCATCTACATCAGCCTCAGTCAATGAACAGTGACAGTCAACAGTCTCCACTCCACTCTCACGCCCACTACCCCGCATGATTTTCATCCCCTCCTACTTCTCCATGGCTCCCAAGACCGAGCCTGTGTGGATGCACACCTAGCACGCCTGCCTGTGCGTGCTGAAGGGAGACAGCACAAAAAGAGGCAAGGACAGATTGACAGGGAGAGTGTTGGCCAACACACAAGAGGGTAGAGAGAGAGAGAGATGGAAACACGTGAGGAAAGCAAGCAACTCACCACCTGGAATCATCCTCCTGGATCCAACCTTTTCTGCAGAGTACACACCACTTGTGAACAGAGAAATGAGCAGCCCCTGAAAATGGGGACCTTGTCTCCCTCATAACCACAGCTAGTCAGGAACATTTTGTTACAAACCCAGCCCCAGCTAATGTGGCATCCCTACCAGGAGCAGGGAGGGCCATGAGCAGAGCAATCACCAAAACAGACACTTATCTCATTGAGAGTGGCCGTTGTTCCGCTCCCAGTTGGATGGCTTTTCCATGGCATCGACAATACTCACAGTCTCATTGCTTTCCATAGCATGAGGGCAGTAGATTCTGGCGCGTGACTTATTTTCCCTTAGTACTTAACCCAGCACAAGGGAGGAAAACACATCAGTTACCACCTTACTCGACGATGTCTTCCAGGCTCTTCCCTTCGCCTCTCCCACATGGCGGGGCTGCGCTCTCAACCCTCTTCCAATCACACCTTTAGCATTTCAGCCAGAAAGCAGCCCTTGCAATAGCATCTGACTGTCACTCTGCACAGCAGACTCTGGCCCCTCCCCAATGTTACTCCCACAGAGCCCCATACCCAACAAGGAAGCACAAGACCTGTGAAGAAAATTACAGTGAGTACAGATGAGAAATTTCAAGCACTGACCGCTTACTCACAGCCAGTTATGCGAGAGGCAGAAAGGTGAGGACTGTTCATGTCTGCTTAGAAGGATGTCCAGGCTCCTCAGCTCCATGTCTGCCACCCTCTCCTTGACGATTCCTATGCAAGCACAGAAAAAAGCCAAGCAAAAGCCATCACTAAACAAAATTCAATTGGTCCAAGTAATCTTGCCCTCATCCCTGCCTCCCTCTCCCGTCCCGTCTACATCAGGCCAACTCGATGAACCATGACCGAGTCAACACCAACAGTCACTGCTCCACTGTAGCGCCCACTGCCCCACATGATTTTCTCCACTTCTACTTCTCCATGGCTCCCAAGACCTAGCCTGGGGATGCACACCTAGCACCTCGCCCATGTCCTATGAAGGAAGACAGCACAAAGAAATGCAAGAACAGAGAGACAGAAGAGGGTGTTTGTTGGCCAACGTACCAGAGGAGAGAGAGAGATCCAGAAAGTTGATTCCAGGTGGCAAGTTGCTTGCCTTCCTCCTGTGTTTTTCTCTCTAACGATTTCTGCAGAGGACACAGCGCTTGTGAACAAAGAAGTGAGCAGCCCCTGAAAATGGGGACCTTGTCTCCCTCAGAACCATAGCTAGTCAGGAACGTTTTCTTACAAACACAGACCTAGCTAACAGGATGTGCCTACCTGGAGCGAAGCGGGCCGTGAGCAGAGCAATCATCAAAACAGACACTTTTCTCATTGAGAGTGGTGGCTGCTCCACTCCCAGCTGGACAGCTCTTACCTGGCATCAGTAATGCTTGCTATCTCATCGTTCTCACTCGCTTTCCATCGCATGAGGGAAGTGGACGCTGACCCTCCACTTCTTTTCTATTGGTACTAACCCAGCACAAAGGGGGGAAACAAACAGATTAGCATCTCAGTCAGCAACGTTACATAGGTTCTTCTCTCATTTTCCATACCCCAGACCTCCACCCATAACCCTTCTTCCGTTACACCTTCAGGACCACAACTAGAAAGAAGCCTGTTGCAACTACACCCAAAACAGCCACTCTGAGCAGGAGACTTGTGCCTTTCCCTTGTCTGAATCCCACAGAGCCACATACCCAACGAGGAACAAAACTGGAGTGACAACAGAGGAGGAATTCCAAGCACTGACCACTTACTCACACCCCGTTATGTGGAAGGTAGAAAGTGGAGGTCTGTTAATCTCTGCTTAGAAGAATGTCCAGGCTGCTCAGGTCCATGTCTGCCAATTTCTCCTCTGGCTGCTGCTCCTGGATGATTCCTCTGCAAATGCAGCAAGTAACCCTAGCAAAAGCCATCACTACACAAAATTCAATTGGTGCACGAAATCTTGCCCTCATCCCTGCCTCCCTCTCCCATCCGCTTCAGCTCCACTAGAGCAGAGATTCAGTCAACACCCACAGTCACCGTTGCAATCTAGTGTCCACTACCCTGCATGATTTCGGTCCCTTCCTACTTGTTCATAGCTCCCAAGACCAAGCCTGTGGGGATCCACACCTGCCCATGTCCTAAGAAAGGAGACAGCACAAGGAAAAGGCAAAGACAGAGAGAGAGTGACAGACAGAGTGTGTGTTGGCCAACACATTAGAAGAGAGAGACAGAAAAACGTGGGAGGAAGTCAAGAAACTCACTAGCTGGAGTCATCCCCCTGGGTCCAACCCTCTGCTGTGTAGGACACACTGCTTGTGGACAGAGAAACGACCGGCCCCTGAAAACGAGGACCTTGTCTCCCTCGTAACCACAGCTAGTCAGGAATCTTTTCCTACAAACCGAGCCACAGCTAATGACCAGTCCAACCCTGGAGGCAGGCGGGCCGTTACCAGAGACTTCAGCAAATTAGACACTTATCTCACTGGTGGTGATGGCTGCTCTGCTCCCAGCTCAACGGCATCGCCATAGCCTGGCATCAACAACGCTCGCTGTCTCATGGCTCTTGTGTGCTTTCCATCTCACAACGGGGACCTTGACTTCTCTCCCTGTGGTACTAAGCACAACACAAGAGGGAAAAACAGAAGTTATCATCGGAATCTGCAGTGTTGTGTAGGTGGTTCATCTCTCATTACACCTTTATAGATACAATTAAAAAGCACACAACCAACACTCAACATGTGGAGCTCCTTGCCAGAGAATGCTGTGAAAGCCAAGACTATAACAGGGTTCAAAAAAGAACTAGGTAAATTCATGGAGGACACGTGCATCAATGGCTATTGGTGAGGATGGGCAGGGATGGTGCCCTTAACCTCTGTTTGCCAGAAGCTGGGAATGGGCGACACAGGATGGATCACTTCTCGATTCCCTGTTCTGTTCATTCCCTCTGAAGCACCTGGCGTTAGCCAGTCAGAAGACCATATGAACGTAAGAATGGCAGTGCTTGGTCAGTCTATTGCACCTGCACCCAATACAGCAGGGGTCCCCAACCTTTTAGTGTGGCGGGCACCGGACAACTAGCCACCGAGAAGCGTGGTCACCAAACAAGCAGCCACCAAGAACCAGCGTTATTGAGAGGCACCGCGGCCGAAAATCAGCAACATTTTGGCAGCAACGCTTCTTGATGACGCTGGTTCCGGGTGGTATTTCAGCCACTGCTTGTTTGGCAATTAGTAGGCAGGTGCACATAGCTGTCTCGGCAGGCACCACGGCACCCACAGGCACCGCATTGGGGACTCCTGCAATAGAGTCACACTAAAGGAGACTATTGTCTCTTCCCCTCATCATAATCCCACAGCTACTCCCACAATAGCAAAATTCTCCTCCCACACCCAGAACAAGGAGGAGAACTTTTATGAGAAACCAAACCCACCTAAAGGGAAGCAGCTGCCTGTACTCAGCCTCTACCATGCATTTACCTTAGGCTTCAAAAGTCATGAAGTGTATTTATGCAGGAGGCAGAAAGTGAGGACTGTTCATGTCTGCTTAGAACGATGTCCAAGCTGCTCAGATGCAGTTTCTCCTCCAGCTACGGCTCCAGAACAACAATTCCTCTGTAAGAACAGCTAAAAAAGCCAGGCATGAGCCGTCATTACACAGAGCTCTTGCCCTCATCCCTGCCTCCCTCTTCCATCCTACCTTCATCGGCCCCCCACGATGAGACCAAGCTAACACTGACAGTCACCGCTCCACTCGCACCGACAGCCCTCCATGATTTTCGTCCCCTCCTACTCCTCTATGGCTCACGAGATATGCAATACTCACGTGCCAGTGTTCTATAAAAGGAGATGACACAAGAAGGGGGGGCGAAGAGAGAGAGTGTGTTGGCCAACACACTAGAGTAGAGAGCGAGAGAGAAACATGGGAGGAAGTCAAGCAACTCATCACCTGAAGTCATCCTCCTCGATACAAGCTTCTGCTGCGGTGGAGAAATTGTTCCTGACCAGAGAAGTGAGCCACCTCTGAAAATGGGACCTTTTCTCCCTCATAACCCACAGCTAGTGGGGAACCTTTTCCTACACACCCAGCCCTACATTACCGGGCTTCCCAACTTCAACTCAGGCAGGGTGTGAGCAGAGCCCTCCCCAAACCAGACACTTATGTCACTGACAGTAGCCTCTACTCAGCTCCCAGATGGATGGTGCTTGTCTGGGCTCAACAATGATCGCAGTCTCGCTGCTCTCACTCACTTTCCGCCATGTCATGGCAGTAGACTGACACTTGACTTCTTTTCTCTTGGTACTAAACCCAGGACAAAGGGGAAAAACCCAAAAACTTAGCATCACCGCCTGCAATGTGTTGTTGTCTTTTCATTTCACATCTCCCATATCCCACGGCTCCGCTCGCAACCCGTCTCCCATTACTACTATAGAACCCATTGTAACGGCATGCAAAATAGTCACTTTGTTCAGGAGATTCTTGTCCCTTCCCCAGCCTTAATACCAGAGCCTCTTGCCCAGTCAGAAACATGAGGATTATTCATGTATCTTTAGAAGGATGCCCAAGCTGCTCAGATCCACTTCTGATATATTCTCATCCAGCTAAGTCTCCTAGATAGTTCTTGTTTGGCTTCATTAGTTTGCAGAGGAATCATCACTATACACAGCACTACTGGTGCTTGCAATCTTGAACTCATCCCTTCCTCCCTCTTCCATCCCATCTACATCAGCCCCACTCGATGAACAGAGACCAAGTTAACACCAACAGTCATTGCTCCACTTTAGCACCCACAGCCCCACATGACTTTCGTCCCCTCCTACTACTCCAGGGCTCCCAAGACCTAACCCTGTGGCGATGCACACCTAGCATGCCTGCCCATGTCCTACAAAGGCAGATAGTGCAAAGATAGAGAACAGGTGTGTGTTGGCCAATATAGTAGGGAACAGAGAGAGAGAGAGACACACACACGGGAAGAAGGCAAGCAACTCTCCACCTGCAGTCATCCTCCTGGATCTAACCTTCTGCTGCAGAGGACACAGCGCTACTGGCCAGAGAACTGAGCAGACCCTGAAAATGGGGACCCTGTCTCCCTCATAAGCACAGCTACTCAAAAAACAGAGCAATCACCAAGACAGACACACTTATCTCATTGAGAGGGGCGACTGTTCTCCCAGTTGGACGGCTTCTTCGTGGCAGCAATAATTCTCGTGGTCCCATTGCTCTCGCTTGATTTCCATCGCATGAGGGCAGTAGACTCTGATGCGAGCTCTTTTTTCCCTTGGTACTAAATCCAGCAGAAGGGGAAAAAACAAACAAGTTACCATCTCTGTTGACAATGTTGGGGAGGCTCTTCTTTCTGCATCTCCCACACAGTGGTGATCTGCCCTGAACCCTCCTCCCATCACACCTTTAGCATTACAACCAAAAAGCATCCCTTGAAACAACACCTGAAATACTCACTCTGCACAGCAGACGCTGGTCAGACGCATCAAAACTTATGAAAGGAGGAGAGCGGACTCTGACCCTCCACTTCTTTTCCCTTGGTACTGAACCCAGCACAAGGGGGGAAACAAATCAGTTACCATCTCAGTCTGCAACATGCATAGGTTCTTCTCGCATCTACCGCACCTCAGGGCTCCACCCTCAACCGTTCCTCCCATTACAGCTTTAGCACTACAACTAAAAAGCAGCCCACTGCACCTACATCCAAAATACTCACTCTGCACAGGAGACTTGTGCCTTTCCCTAGTCTGAATCCCACACAGCACTATGTTCAACGAGGAAGTTCACAGTCTCTGAACAAAACCGAAGCGAGTAGAGATGAGGAATTCCAAACACTGACCCCCTTACTCACAGCCAGTTATGCAGGAGGCAGAAAGCTGAGGACTGTTCATGTCTGCTTAGGATGTCCAGGCTGCTCAGGTTCCCTTCTGCAACTTTCTCCTCTGGCTGGGGCTCCTGGACAGCTCCTCTGGAAGCGCAGCTGCAAAAGCCAAGCATGAGCCATCACTACACAAAGCTCTATTGGTGGTTGAAATCTTGCCCTCATCCCTGCCTCCTTCTCCCATCCCATCTACATCGGCGCCACTCAATGAATAGAGACCAAGTTAACACCGACAGTCACCGCTCCACTCTTGCGCCCACTGCCCCGCATGATTTTTGTCACCTCCTACTTCTTCCTAGCTCCCGAGACACAGCCTGTGGGGATGCAAAGTAGCATGCCTACCCGTGTCCTGTGAAGGGAGACAGCACAAGGAGAGGAGAGGAGAGAGAGAGAGTGTGTTGGCCAACACACTACAGTACAGAGAAAGAGAGAGAGAAAAACTATGGGAGGAAGGCAAGAAACTCATGAGCTGGAGTCATCCCCCTGGATCCAACCTTCTGCTGCAGAGGAGACACACTCCTAGCCACAGAAATAACCAGATCTTGAAAATCTTGTCTCCCGAGTCAGGACTCTTTTCCAACAAACTGAGCTCCAGCTAATGTTAATTCCCAGCCTGGAGGCACGCAGGCAGTTACCAGAGTCCTCCCCAAACCAGACACTTATCTCACTGATGGTGACAGCTGCTCCACTCCCAGCTCGACATCATCTGCATAGCCTGGAATCAACAACGCTCGCTGTCTCATGGCTCTTGCGCGCTTTCCATCTCACAACGGGGGTGGGCTCTTACCCTTGACTTCTTTCTTGTTGCTACAAAGCACAACCAGGAGGGAAAATCAAAGGTTATCATCAGAATCTGCAGTGTTGTGTAGGTTCTTCTTCTCTCATCTCCCATTACACCTTTACAGATACAATTAAAAGCACACAACGCACACTCAGCCTGTGGAACTCCTCACCAGAGAATTATGTGAAGGTCAAGCTTAATGGAGTTCAAATAATAACTAGAGAAGTTCATGGAGATCCATCAGCTATTTGTCAAGATGAGCAGGGGTGGTGCCTTTATCCTCTGTTTGCCAGGAGCTGGGAATGAGTGACAGCAGATGGATCACTTGCTTATTCCCTGTTCTGTTTGTTCCCTCTGGGGCACCTGGCATTAGCCACTGTCTGAAGAAAGTAGCCCGTTGCACCTGCATCCAAGAGAGAGCCACTGTGCAGAGGAGACTATTGTCCCTTCTACTGGTCATAATGCCACAGAGCTCCGTGCCCAACGAGGAGGCTCACAACCTCTGAAGAAATCTAGAGTTGTACGGATGAGAAATAGAGTGCCGTAATTGTTCACTCACAGCCAGTCATGGAGAAGAGAGAACATAAGAACGGCCATAGTGGGTCAGACCAAAGGTCCATCCAGCCCAGTATCCTGCCTACTGACAGTGACCAATGCCAGGTGCCTGAGGGAGTGAACTTAACAGGTATATGATCAAGTGATCTCTCTCCTGCCATCCATTCCACCCTCTGACAAACAGAGGCTAGGGACACCATTCCTTACCCATCCTGGCTAATGGACTTAACCTGCATGAATTGATCCAGTTCTCTTTTAAATGCTGTTAGTCCTAGCCTTCACAACCTCCTCAGGCAAGGAGTTCCACAGGTTGACTGTGTGCTGTGTGAAGAACTTCCTGGTATTTATTTTAAACCAGTTGCCCATTAATTTCATTTGGTGGCCCCTAGTTCTTATATTATGGGAACAAAGTAAATACATTTTTCCTAATTCACTTTCTCCACACTGCTAGTGATTTTATATACTTTAAGGGGGGATATGATAAATCTCCTCTTTTCCAAGATGAAAAGTCCTAGCCTCTTTCAGCTCTCCTCATATGGGCAACGTTCCAAACTCCTAATCATTTGAGTTGTCCGTCTCTGAACTTTTTCTAGTACCAGTATATCTTTTTTTTAGATGAGGAGACCACATCTGTACAAGGTATTCGAGATGTGGGTGGGTCATGGATTTATATAAGGGCAATAAGATATTCTCTGCCTTATTCTCTATCACTTTTTTAATGATTCCAAACATCCTGTCTGCTTTTTTGACTGCCGCTGCACACTGCATGGACGTCTTCAGAAAACTATCCATGACGACTTCAATATGTCTTTCCTGATTATCTGTAGTTAAATTAGCCCCCATCATATTGTGGGTATAGTTGGGGATATTTTTTCCAATATGCATTACTTTACATTTATCCCCATTACATTTCATTTGCCATTTTGCTGACCAAACACTTAGTTAAACCCAAAGAAGACTGTGAAGAACTTCAAAAACATCTCACAAACTATCTTGAGCAGTTTAGTATCATCTGCAATCTTTGCCACCTCACCTTTCTCCAGATTATTTATGAATAAATTGAATAGGAGTGGTCCTAGGATTGACCCTTGGGGAACACAACTAGTTGCTCCTCTCCATTCTGAAAATTTACCATTTATTCCTACCTTTTGTTCCCTGTCTTTCATCCAGTTCTTAATCCATGAAAGGATCTTCCCTCTTTTCCAATGGCTATTTTATTTACCTAGGGTCCTTCACCAAAGGCTCTTATCAAAGGCTTTCTGGAAATCTAAATACACTATGTCCCAAAATAGTCACTTTGTTCAGGAGACTCTTATCCCTTTCCCAGCCTTAATCCCAGAGCCTCGTACCAAACGAGGAAGCACACGGCCTCTGAAGAAAACTACAGTGAATACAAGTGAGGAATTGAAAGCACTCACCTCTTACTCACAGCCCAGTTATGCAGAAGGAAGAAATCTGAGGACTATTCAAGTCTCCTTAGAAGGATATCCAGGCTGCTCAGGTCCAGTTCTGCATATTCTTGTCCGGCGAGGGCTCCTAGATGATTCCTCTGCAAACTAATAAAGGCAAGCAAGTACCATCACTACACAGACCTCTATTGGTGCTTGAAAGCTTGCCCTCATCCCTGCCTCCCTCTTCCATCCCATCTACATCAGCCCCACTCGATGAACAGAGACCAAGTTAACATCGACAGTCACCACTCCGCTCCTGTGCCCATTACTCTGCATTCTTTTCATCCCCTTCTACTTCTTCATGGCTCCTAATACATAGGCCGTGGGGATGCAATCCGAGCACGCCTGCCTGTGTGCTACGAAGGAAGACAGCACAAGGAAAGGCAAGGACAGACAGACAGACAGAGAGAGAATATTGGCCAACACAGTAGAAAAGAAAGAGAGAAACATGAGAAGATGGCAAGCAACTTTCCACCTGCAGTCATCCTCCCGGATCTAACTTCCGCTGCAGAGGACACACTGCTACTGGCCAGAGAACTGACCAGCCCCTGAAAATGGGGACCTTGTCTCTCTCATAACGACAGCTACTCAGGAACCTTTTCTTACAAACCCAGCCCCAGCTAACGGGGTGTCCCTACCTGGAGGAGCAGAACCCTCAGCAAAAGAGATACTTATCTCAGTGATAGTAGTGGCTGTTCTGCTCCCAGATGGACGGCTGCTGCCTGGCACCAACAACGCTCGCCGTCTCGTCGCTCTCACTCGTTTTCCATCACAAGGGCTGTAGACTCTCACGCATGAAGTCTTTTTCCTTCGCACTAAAACCAGGGGATAAAACAAGTAAGTTACCAGCTCAGTTGGCAACGTCTCGTAGGCTCTTCTTTTCGCCTCTCCTGCACAGCGGGGCTCCACCCCCAACCCTCTTCCCATTACACCTTTAGGACTACAAGTAGAAAGCACACCTTGCAACTACACCCGACAGAGTCGCTCTGCACAGCAAACTCTGGGCCCTCCCCAGCCTTAATCTCACAGAGCCCCGTACCCAACAAGGAACCACATGGTCTGTGAAGAAAACTACAACAAGTACAGATGAGGAATTACTCACTGCCATTTAAGCGGGAGGCAGAAAGCTGGGAACTATTCATGTCTCCTTAGAAGGCTGTCCAGGCTTCTCAGGTCCACTTCTGCCATATTCTCGACTGGTGAGGGCTCCTGGATGATTCCTCTGCAAACTAATAAAGCCAAGCAAGAACTATCACTACACAGAGCTCTATTGCTGTGTTTAATCTTACCCTCATCCCTGCCTCCCTCTGCAGTCCCATCTACATCTGCCCCACTCGATGAACAGAGACTGAGTCAATGCCAACAGACACCGCTCTACTCCACTATCCACTACCCTGCAGAATTTTTTTGTCCCCTCCTACTTCTTCACAGCTCCCGATACACAGCTTTTGGGGCTGCACACCTAGCACGCCTGCCCGTGTCCTAGGAAGGGAGACAGCACAAGGAGAGGAAAGGAGAGAGAGAGAGTCCATAGGGCTGATCAATGGACATGTTCAGTAGGCAATTTGGGGTCTGTGCATCAGTGGCTTAGTTGTATGATATCTGGGGGTTGCAAGGCCCCAGTGTGGCTGGGAAGGGTAACAGGAATTGGAGAGGGAAGCCTGGCTGGCTGTGGGTGGCATGGGGAAATGTGGTGCAGGGGAAGTGGGGCCCAGCAAAGGAGAAATAGGTTGGAGCCAATTGGGGTTAAGATGTAGGGATTGGGTGTCATGGAGGATGTTGGGGTGCCCTGAGATGGGGAACAGATAGGGTTGATTGGAGGGCCACGTGCAGGGGGCAGACTGGGGTTGGGTGAGTGGAGTGCTGGCAAGTCTGGGGATGCCGGAGCAGGTTGGAGGAGGTTGAATGGGTCCCGGTGGGGGGCAGGCTGGAATGCACTGAAGCAGATGCTGGGTGCATTACCTCGAGTGGCCACCTGGTGTCACTAAGTATTTTCCTCCCAGAGCAAGAGTGAAACCTGGTGGCCAATCCAGATAACTCACAAACCATTTCCCCTCATCAAGGGACAGTGACAACGAGGGGCCACTCGGGGTGAATGCACAAAGTATTTCCCTCATGGAGCAGCAGTGTCAGTGGGTGGCCTCTTGGGAGAATGCAGAGAGCATTTATCTTATGGAGCAAGACACACACCGGGTGGGCCAGGGCTGGCTCCAGACCCCAGTGTGCCAAGTGCATGCTTGGGGAGGCATGCCGCGGGGGGTGCTCTGCCTGTCGCTGGGAGGGCAGCAGGTGACTCTGGTGGACCTCCTGCAGGCATGCCTGCGGATGCTCCACCGGAGCCGCGGGACCGGTGACTGCCAGCGCGCCCCCCGCGGCATGCCACCATGCTTGGGGCAGCTAAATTGTTAGAGCCGCCCCTGGGGTGGGCACTCTGACTACTGGACAAAGCATTTCCTTCATGGAGCAACTGTGCATCACCCTGCGTGGCCACACAGTGTCACTGTTGCTCCAGGCGTGAAATGCTCTGTGCATTACCCTGCGTGGCCACACGGTGTCACTGTTGCTCCACGCAGGAGCTGCTGTGTGCAATACCCTGCGTGGCCACACAGTGTCACTGTTGCTCCATGAGCGAAATGCTCTGTGCATTACCCCACATGGAGCAACAGTGACACCGTGTGGCCATGAGCGAAATGCTCTGTGCATTACCCTGCGTGGCCACACGGTGTCACTGTAGTTCCACGCCGGAACTTCTCTGTGCATTACCCCACATGGCCACACGGTGTCACTAGTTATTTCCCTCATGGAGCCACAGAGACACTAGGTCAGGGGTCAGCAACCTCCGGCAGCCGCGTGCCAAAGACCTCACGGGAGCCGATTTTCAATGGCACGCGGCTGCCTGCCGGGAGTCCAGGGTGCCATTAACAATCCTGCCAGCACGGCAAGCCGCAGGGTCCGCGCTCCCGGGCTGGAGCACCGGGCCGAGCGCAGCAAGTCGCTGGCCCCTCCCCCACCTTCTCCCCTCCCCCAGATCCCTGCTCCCGCACGCAGAGCTCTAGGGCCGGAGCTGCATGCTCCTGTGGGGCAGCATAGGCTGGCTCTGCTTGGAGGCTCATGATAAGGGGACTTGGGGCCCGGCCGGTTGGGTAAGGGGGGGGCAGTCAGGGGACAGGGAGCAGGGTTGGTTGGATGGGGGTGGGATCCCGGGGAGTAGCTAGGGGCTGGGGTCTCTCGAGGCAGCAGACAGGGAACAGGGGGGTGGATGGGGCATGGGAATTCTGGGGTCTGTTGGGGTGGGGGCTGGATAGGGGTCAGGGGACAGTTAGGGTGGGGGGGTGTCTCTGGAGGAGGTGGTCAGGGGACAAGGAGCTGGGGCGGTTGGATGTGTCAGGAGGAAGGGGTGTGGAGGGGGTTCCGGCAGGCAGAGAGCAGGGGGAGGGTTGTACCGATCAGGAGTTCTGGGGGTCCTGTCAGGGGTGGGGAATGGTTGGATGGGGCATGGGAGTCCGGGGGTCTGTCTCGGAGTGTGGATAAGGGTTGGGGCAGTCAGGGGACAGGTAGGGGGTAGGCTCCTAGGGGGGTAGTCAGGGGACAAGGAGCAGGGAAGCTTAGATAGGGGATAGGGTTCTGGGAGGCAGTTAGGGGCAGGGGTCCCAGGAGGAGGTAGGCAGGGGACAAGGAGCAGGGGGGGGTTGGGGGTTGAGAGGGGGGCAGTCACCCAGCCCTCTGCCCTGAGCCCTGACCCCCCACACACACACATGCACACACCCAGGCCCCTGCCCTGAGCCCTGTACCTCCCTCATACACACCCAGCCCTCTGTTGACTCCTTCACCCCCACCCCCCACCCCAGCCCTCACTCTGGCACCCCCACGCATCCCCAGCCCCCCCGCCCTGACACCTGCACCCCCCTCACATGCCCCCAGTCCTCTGCCCTGACTCTTGCACCCCTGCACATCCCCACCCCCACCCTGAGCACCAAACGGAAGCTCCTGCACCCCCACTCACATTCCCACCTGCACCCCTCACACCAAATGGGAGCTGCCCAAGTAAATGCCCCCCACACCCAGACCGCCTGCCCCAACCCTGAGCCCCCTCCCTCATTCTAGCTCCTGGCCAGACCCTTCAACCCCAGCCCTGTGCTCGGTCCACTCCCACCCTCAGCACAGTGCAGAGAGAGGAAGAGAATGGGCCAGAACCAGGGAGAAGGTAGCTACCCGCTGTATGTGGGCAGGGCCCCGCACAGGCTGCTGGCGGCCTAGTGGAACAGAACCCCAGACCCGCAGCGGGTTGAGCAGGCCAGCGGTGTAAGATCAACATTTTAATTTAATTTTAAATGAAGCTACTTAAACAAGGTTTTCACAATGTTTATTTTACAATACAACACTAGTTTCTATATCTATATATTATATAACTCAAGAGACCTTCTGAAAAACATTAACGTTTCGCGTGCCAGTAATACATTTTAGAGTGAATAAATGAAGACTCGGCACACCACTTGTGAAAGGTTGTCGACCCCTGATGTAGACAATAACGCTATTTCACTCCAGTGTCTTCCTAAATGTTAATATTGCTTTTTTGATCTTTGAATCACAGCTATAAGAACATAAGAACATAAGAAAGGCCGTACCGGGTCAGACCAAAGGTCCATCTAGCCCAGTATCTGTCTACCGACAGTGGCCAATGCCAGGTGCCCCTGAGGGAGTGAACCTAACAGGCAATGATCAAGTGATCTCTCTCCTGCCATCCATCTCCATCCTCTGACGAACAGAGGCTAGGGACACCATTCTTACCCATCCTGGCTAATAGCCATTTATGGACTTAGCCACCATGAATTTATCCAGTCCCCTTTTAAACATTGTTATAGTCCTAGCCTTCACAACCTCCTCAGGTAAGGAGTTCCACAAGTTGACTGTGCGCTGCGTGAAGAAGAACTTCCTTTTATTTGTTTTAAACCTGCTGCCTATTAATTTCATTTGGTGACCCCTAGTTCTTGTATTATGGGAATAAGTAAATAACTTTTCCTTATCCACTTTCTCAACATCACTCATGATTTTATATACCTCTATCATGTCCCCCCTTAGTCTCCTCTTTTCCAAACTGAAGAGTCCTAGCCTCTTTAATCTTTCCTCATATGGGACCCTCTCTAAAACCCCTAATCATTTTAGTTGCTCTTTTCTGAACCTTTTCTAGTGCTAGAATATCTTTTTTGAGGTGAGGAGACCACATCTGTACACAGTATTCGAGATGTGGGCGTACCATGGATTTATATAAGGGCAATAATATATTCTCAGTCTTATTCTCTATCCCCTTTTTAATGATTCCTAACATCCTGTTTGCTTTTTTGACCGCCTCTGCACACTGCGTGGACATCTTCAGAGAACTATCCACGATAACTCCAAGATCTTTTTCCTGACTCGTTGTAGCTAAATTAGCCCCCATCATGTTGTATGTATAGTTGGGGTTATTTTTTCCAATGTGCATTACTTTACATTTATCCACATTAAATTTCATTTGCCATTTTGTTGCCCAATCACTTAGTTTTGTGAGATCTTTTTGAAGTTCTTCACAATCTGCTTTGGTCTTAACTATCTTGAGTAGTTTAGTGTCATCTGCAAATTTTGCCACCTCACTGTTTACCCCTTTCTCCAGATCATTTATGAATAAATTGAATAGGATTGGTCCTAGGACTGACCCTTGGGGAACACCACTAGTTACCCCTCTCCATTCTGAGAATTTACCATTAATTCCTACCCTTTGTTCCCTGTCCTTTAACCAGTTCTCAATCCATGAAAGGACCTTTCCTTTTATCCCATGACAGCTTAATTTACGTAAGAGCCTTTGGTGAGGGACCTTGTCAAAGGCTTTCTGGAAATCTAAGTACACTATGTCCACCGGATCCCCCTTGTCCACATGTTTGTTGACCCCTTCAAAGAACTCTAATAGATTAGTAAGACACGATTTCCCTTTACAGAAACCATGTTGACTATTGCTCAAGAGTTTATGTTTTTCTATGTGTCTGACAATTTTATTCTTTACTATTGTTTCAACTAATTTGCCCGGTACCGACATTAGACTTACCGGTCTGTAATTGCCAGGATCACCCCTAGAGCCCTTTTTAAATATTGGCGTTACATTAGCTAACTTCCAGTCATTGGGTACCGAAGCCGATTTAAAGGACAGGTTACAAACCTTGGTTAATAGTTCCGCAACTTCACATTTGAGTTCTTTCAGAACTCTTGGGTGAATGCCATCTGGTCCCGGTGACTTGTTAATGTTGAGTTTATCAATTAATTCCAAAACCTCCTCTAGTGACACTTCAATCTGTGACAGTTCCTCAGATTTGTCACCTACAAAAGCCAGCTCAGGTCTGGGAATCTCCCTAACATCCTCAGCCGTGAAGACTGAAGCAAAGAATCCATTTAGTTTCTCCGCAATGACTTTATCATCTTTAAGCGCTCCTTTTGTATTTTCATCGTCAAGGGGCCCCACTGGTTGTTTAGCAGGCTTCCTGCTTCTGATGTACTTAAAAAACATTTTGTTATTACCTTTGGAGTTTATGGCTAGCCGTTCTTCAAACTCCTCTTTGGCTTTTCTTATTACACTCTTGCACTTAAGTTGGCAGTGTTTGTGCTCCTTTCTATTTGCCTCACTGGGATTTGACTTCCACTTTTTAAAGGAAGTCTTTTTATCTCTCACTGCTTCTTTTACATGGTTGTTAAGCCACGGTGGCTCTTTTTTAGTTCTTTTACTGTTTTTCTTAATTTGGGGTATACATTGAAGTTGGGCCTCTATTATGGTGTCTTTAAAAAGGGCCCACGCAACTTGCAGGGATTTCACTTTAGTCACTGTACCTTTTAACTTTTGTCTAACTAACCCCCTCATTTTTGTATAGTTCCCCCTTTTGAAATTAAAGGCCACAGTGTTGGGCAGTTGAGATGTTCTTCCCACCACAGGGATGTTGAATGCTATTGTATTATGGTCACTATTTCCAAGCGGTCCTGCTATAGTTACCTCTTGGACCAGCTCCTGCGCTCCACTCAGGATTAAATCTAGAGTCGCCTCTCCCCTTGTGGGTTCCCGTACCAGCTGCTCCATGAAGCAGTCATTTAAAGTATCGAGAAATTTTATCTCTGCATTTCGTCCTGAAGTGAAATGTTCCCAGTCAATATGGGGATAATTGAAATCCCCCACTATTATTGGGTTCTTAATTTTGATAGCCTCTCTAATTTCCCTTAGCATTTCATCATCACTATTACTGTCCTGGTCAGGTGGTCGATAATAGATCCCTACTGTTATATTTTTACTAGAGCATGAAATTTCTATCCAGAGAGACTCTATGGAACCTGTGGATTCGCTTAAGATTTTTACTTCATTTGAATCTACACTTTCTTTAACATATAGTGCCACTCCTCCCCCTGCATGGCCTGTTCTGTCCTTCCGATATATTTTGTACCCCGGAATGATTGTGTCCCATTGATTGGTCTCAGTCCACCAGGTTTCTGTGATGCCTATTATATCTATATCCTCCTTTATCACAAGGCACTCTAGTTCACCCATCTTATTATTTAGACTTCTGGCATTTGTGTACAAGCACTTTAAAAACTTGTTCCTGTTTATTAGCCTGCCTTTTTCTGATGTGCCAGATTCTTTTTTATGTGACTGTTTGTCATCTGATCCGGCCCTTACATTATACTTCTCATTCCTCTGCTCCTGACTATAACCTGGAGATTCTCTATCATCAGACTCTCCCCTAAGAGAAGTCTGTGTCCGATCCACACGCACCTCTGCAGCAGTCAGCTTTCCCCCATCTCCTAGTTTAAAAACTGCTCTACAACCTTTTTAATGTTTAGTGCCAGCAGTCTGGTTCCACTTTGGTTTAGGTGGAGCCCATCTCTCCTGTATAGGCTCCTCCCATCCCAGAAGTTTCCCCAGTTCCTAATGAACGTGAACCCCTCCTCTCTACACCATCGTCTCATCCACACATTGAGACTCTGAAGCTCTGCCTGCCTACCTGGCCCTGCGCGTTCACCCATCTTATTATTTAGACTTCTGGCATTTGTGTACAAGCACTTTAAAAACTTGTCCCTGTTTATTAGCCTGCCTTTTTCTGATGTGCCAGATTCTTTTTTATGTGACTGTTTGTCATCTGATCCGGCCCTTACATTATACTTCTCATTCCTCTGCTCCTGACTATAACCTGGAGATTCTCTATCATCAGACTCTCCCCTAAGAGAAGTCTGTGTCCGATCCACACGCACCTCTGCAGCAGTCGGCTTTCCCCCAACTCCTAGTTTAAAAACTGCTCTACAACCTTTTTAATGTTTAGTGCCAGCAGTCTGGTTCCACTTTGGTTTAGGTGGAGCCCATCTCTCCTGTATAGGCTCCTCCCATCCCAGAAGTTTCCCCAGTTCCTAATGAACGTGAACCCCTCCTCTCTACACCATCGTCTCATCCACGCATTGAGACTCTGAAGCTCTGCCTGCCTACCTGGCCCTGCGCGTGGAACTGGGAGCATTTCTGAAAATGCCACCATAGAGGTCCTGGATTTCAGTCTCTTCCCTAGCAGCCTAAATTTGGCTTCCAGGACATCTCTCCTACCCTTCCCTATGTCATTGGTACCTACATGTACCACGACCACCGGCTCCTCCCCAGCACTACACATAAGTCTATCTAGATGCCTCGAGAGATCCGCAACCTTCGCACCAGGCAGGCAAGTCACCATACGGTTCTCCCGGTCATCACAGACCCAGCTATCTACATTTCTAATAATCGAATCTCCCATTACTAACACCTGCTTTTTCCTAGAAACTGGAGTTCCCTCCCCCGGAGAGGTAACCTCAGTGCGAGAGGCACTATAGAAATAGAAGGGTAAATGTTAGCTCAGGTCTTGTCTATCTCTAACAATGCAGGCTGCATTTCAAACCTCTATTCCTTTACAGATCTTCCTAACCAGTCTTTAAAGTTCGGCCATGGGTCAAGGTCAGTTTGTGAGTTAATTAACTCTTGCTGGCCTCGTCACCTTACAATGAGATATTACATTACACGCAGATCACCACAAGGTCTCTGTGGCTTTGAGCTCCTTAGGACCTAGCCTTTAAAATGCTCTTTGCCACTGACCAATCCCTGTGAGAAGGGTGCAGGTCTCCCCTTTCTAGCTCCTCTTGGGCCGCTGGCACTTGCTGGACAATGAGACCACGCTCTCCTGAGGGAACAGAGGTCTCTCCTTTACGGCGCTTTTCTCTCTGCCCCATTCGAACGCCCCTGGCTTAAGGACCACCCTGTAAGGAAGGTTTGGGTCTCCTTTGCCAAGCAAATTAAACCACAGGTCACTTTGACACGCCCGGCAAAATGACTGCCCTGTAACCAGGGTGTAAGGTCTTATCCCACGCACGCTTAAACTAGGGGAGCCTTTTTGTGCCTGTGGCTGAGCGACACCCCACCCCTTGAGAAGGCTTGAGCTTCCGTTTCTCTTAGTGACAGGAAATTCCCCCACAATTATTTCTACTGGACTTTTTTGAGATTTGAAGTGAAATCTTACTTGCAACCTGTGGAAGCCCACCGTGGGTTGGATCTCCTAAAGATCCACTAGTTACCGGGCTTGCGTTAGAGTAGTCCTGATCACTAGCTTTTGCTTCACAGGGTACTCTCGACGTCTTCCGATAACAATCACTCACACTGGTGTACGTATACACACACACACACACCAAGGCCTCTTTTTTTTTTTAAACCTTTTTTTCTCTCTTCTTTACCTTTTTAAATTTAACCACGATGCATCTTTACCTGATCCGGACCAATACCATGAGACGGTATGACAACCCCTCTTGAGGCGGTAAAAACCCCTCAGCACCGGTGCATTCTAATGCATTACCTTATGCATTACCTTGTTGGCCAACTCAGCAGTTCCCAATACTGCTATAAACTAACCTTGTTAGGGCCTTTCACCAATACCACTCTGCATCTGATCTTGCTGCACAGTCAATAAGTTCAGATGGCGTGAGCCCAACAGAGACAGACGTCCTCACGGACAGTCCTCCTCCGATACCCCAATAGAGATTTCAAAAGGTCTCATACCTCTCATGTGGCGCCATGGGGTTCGAAAGGGAATGATCCGTAGTAGCCATCTGTGGGTCCGTGGGCGTTGCCATCCCAGACGAGCCCCCAAATTGTCGGAGAAAAACTCAGTTCTCACTTTTTCGTTTGGGTGCAGCAAAATCAAATACTTTATTATTTCTCCAGTAATTACAATGGAGGGAGAGAGTGCCATAGGACACAGGGTCGCCCCAGTCCTGGACAGGTCTCTCAACTGGTAAACAATTACAGCAAGCCTTTATACCTTTGTTATAAACAATTTCTAGCAATAATACAGACGGTAAAAAGCAACAAATACATTTTGTTTATACATAAGCCTTTCTGCTATCTTATTTGTCTCACTCCTAAAAGACGACAGTCTGCATATTTGGTTATCAGTTGCAAGGTCGTAATAACTTTTTACACAGTTCTTGTCCTCTGCCTCACACTATCCTGCTTCTATAAATCTCATGTCATTAGGGTCACAGCTAGCCTAACTCTTGCTAACTGACTGACATGCATTAAAATCCCCTTCAAATCCTTATTAATTCTTTCCCTGCTTCCACAGACCTATCCAGGTCAGATGCAACATGGTGTGGCGAAGGGGCAGCTGTAAGGGGATGGTGGAGGCCGTGGAAAATTCGCCCCTTTTCTCAAAAAAGCCAAGAAATGGCCCAAACATGCAAATGTCACACCGTCTGGAAATGAACAGGTGAGGTGGGGGGCTCCTTTCACACCCTCACTTCCACCTCATCCTTCCTCAAGTCCTTTTGCCCTGCCCAATTTACACCGCTCAACCAACCACAACTTTGACCCTGTGTTTTCTTGTGCACAAGACAGACACCGTCGCACTGATGAGTGTTCAACTGTAGACATTCGGACAGCTCCCTCAGCTGTGTCCAAATTCCAGGCCTTGTGTCTCTTTGGAGATAGACAGAGATTCCTAGGGCTACGTCCGAAGGGATTGATGTGGCTATCCTTTCTGAAATGTGTTGATGTTCAGGTGTTGTAAGCACATGTGGTGGTATTCAGAGCCAGCATGCGGGTGCACCTAACCCTACTGCGTCACAAGGAAGAGGGGTCTTTTCTGGTAAAGGTTAGGGAGCACAAAGTTATTTTCTTGGTGAGTCCGGAAGGGTGTCGCTGAGAGATGGAGGATTGATTGGAAAGGAGACACTCAGCAGAATCCCTCCCTTACCTGTTCATTTCCAGATCTTTTCACATTGGGGACTTCCACCCACCCCCTCCACACACCGAGTTTAAAGGGGCGTATTTTACTAAAGAAAGGGTGACCGCCCTGTAATCAGGGTTCAGGCCCCTTTTCTCCTGTCTACATTGGCCCTCTTAATGGCACCCAACATTGTCACTCTGCAGAGCAGATTCTGGGCCCTCCCCAGCCACAGAGCCCCGTACCCAAGGAGGAAGCACACGGCCTATGAAGACAACTACAGCAAGTACAGATGAGGAACAGCCAGTTATGCAGAAACCCGAGGACTATTCATGTCTCCTTACAAGGATGTCCAGGCTTCTCAGATCCACTTCTGCATATTCTCCTCCGGCGAGGGCTCCTGGACGATTCCTCTGCAAACTAATAAAGCCAAGCAAGGACCATCACTAAACAGAGCTCTATGAATGTCCTCATCCCTGCCTCCCTCTCCCATTCCATCTCCATCCCCCGGACTCAATGAACAGAGACTAAGTCAACATCCACAGACACTGCTCCACTCTAGCGCCCGCTATCCTGCATGATTTTCATCCCCTCTTACTTGTTCATAGCTCCCGAGACCAAGCCTGTGGGGATGCACACCTAGCACTCCTGCCCCTGTTCTATGAAGGGAGACGGCACAAGGAGAGGCAAGGACAGAGACAGAGAGAAAGAGTGTTGGCCAACACACTAGAGAAGAGAGAGAGAGAGAGAAACACAGGAGAAAGGCAAGTAACTCACCATCTGGAGTCATCCTCCTGGATCCAACCTTCTCCTGCGGAGGACACACTGCTTGTGAACAGAGAAATGACAAGCCCCTGAAAATGGGGACCTTGTCTCCCTTGTATCCCCAGCTAGTCAGAAAACTCTTCTGACAAACCAGCCCCAGCTAATAGGGTGTCTGTACCTGGAGTCAGATGGGCTGTTAACAGAACCCTCAGCAAAACAGACAATTATCTCACTGACAGTGGCATCTGCTTGGCTCCCAAATGAACGGCTCTTGCCTGACATGAACAATGCTCACAGGCTCACTGCTCTCACTCACTTTCCATTGCATGAGGGCAGTAGACTCTGACATGTGACTTATTTTTCCTTGGTACTAAACCCAGCAGAGGAGAGAAAAACAAACAAATTAGCATCTCCATCTGCAATGTCACGTAGTCTCTTCATCTCACATCTCCCATATCCCACGGCTCCGCCATCAAACCATCTCCTATTACTACTATACAACTGCAACTAGAAGGGATCCATTGTAACTGCACCCAAAATAGTCACTTTGCTCAGGAGACTCTTGTCCCTTCCCCAGCCTTAATACCACAGTGTCCTGTACCCAGCGAGGAAGCACAAGGCCTGTGAAGTAAACTACAGCCAGTACAGATGAGGAATTCCAAGCACTCACCGCTTACTCACAGCCATTTATGCAGGAGGCAGAAAGCTGAGGACTGTTCATGTCTGTTTAGAAGGATGTTCAGGCTGATCAGGTTCACTTCTGAGTCTCTCTCCTCCGGGTAGAGTTCCTGGACAATTCCTGTACCAGCGCAGCTGCAAAAGCCATGCATGATCCAGCATTACACACAGTTGTGAAGGTGTGTGAAATCTTGCCCTCATCTCTCGCTCCCTCTCCCATTCCATTTACATCAGCCCCACCTGATGAACACAGACCGACTCAAAACCGACAGTCTCCAATCCACTCTCATCCCTTCTACCCCACATACTTTTTGTCCCCTCCTACTTCTTCATTATTCCCGAGACCCAAGCCTGTGGGGAGCACACCTAGCACACCTGCCCATGTGCCATGAAGCAAGACAGTGCAAAATGAGGCAAGGACAGATTCAGAGAGAGTGTGTTGGCCACCACACAGAGAAAAGAGAGAGAGAGATTAACACGGGAGGAAGGCAAGCAACTCCTCACCTGGAATCATCCTCCTGGATACAAGCTTTTCTGCAGAGGACATACCGCTTGTGAACAGAGAAATGAGCTGATGCTGAAAATGGGGACCTTGTCTCCCACATATCCACAGCTCGTCAGGAACATTTTGTTACACACCGAGCCGTAGCTAACTGGGCATCCGTACCTAAAGCCAAGTGGCAAGCGAGCAAAGCCCTCACCTAACAAGACACTTCTCTCACTGACGGTGACGGCTGCTCGGCTCCAAGCTGGACGGCTCTTGCCTGGCATCAGTAATGTTCGCTGTCTCCCCGCTCTTACTTGCTTTCCATCGCATGAGGGGAGCAGACTCGGACCCTCCACTTCTTTTCCCTTGGTACTAAACCCAGCACAAGGGGGAAAAACAAATCAGTTACCATCTCAGTCAGCAACATGCATAGTTTCTTCTTCTCGCATCTACCGCACCCCAGGGCTCCATCCTCAACCCTCCTCCAATTACAGCTTTAGCACTACAACTAAAAAGCAGCCCACTGCACCTACATCCAAAATACTAACTCTGCACAGGAGACTTGTACCTCTCCCTCATCGCACCGTGTTCAACGAGGAAATTCACAGCCTCTGAACAAAACTGAAGCCACTACAGATGAGGGATTCCAAACACCGACTGCTTAATTAGAGTCACATGCTTAACAGCCTCACCTGACTCTCAGCAGGTTAATTGGAGTCGGGTGTTCTCATTAGCCTGGAGCAGCCCCTGCTCTGGTCACTCAGGGAACAGAAAACTATTTATCCAGAGGCAGGTTTATCTCCCTTCTACTACTCTGCTGTTCCCAACTGACCTGGGTCTATCACAGCAGATACTGAATAGAGAGAGATTTCACAAAAACACACACCTGCTCCTCAAATATCACGAGAGCACTCCTTAGCTCCACTGCCAAGTGAAAACATCTAGATTGTGCAGGTCTGGCTCCTCCAGATGCTTCTCCTCTGTCTGGGGCGGCTCCATTGGCCTTGCGCGGGCCTCTGCAAGAACAGCAAACCACAAATGGAAGAGCCATCACTGTCGAACATGCTACCGTTTGCTAGATATTTTACAATACCTGCCTCCACTCTCGCACCCACGACCCCACATGATTTTCATCCCCTCCTACTTCTTCCTGGCTCCTGAGACCTAGCCTGTGGGGATCCACACCTACCCGTGTCCTACAAAGGGAGAAAGCACAGGGAGAGGCAAGGACACAGAGAGAGAAAGAGTGTGTGTTGCCCAACACAGTACAGAAAAGAGAGAGAGAGGGAGGGAAACGCAGGAGGAGGGGAAGGAACTCGCCAGCTTGAGGCATCCCCCTGGATCCAACCTTCTCTTGCGGAGGACACACTGCTTATGGATGGAAAAATGAGCAGCCCCTGAAAATGGGGACCTTGTCTCCCTCGTATGCACAGCTAGTCAGGAACCTTTTCTTACAAACCCAGCCCCAGCTAACAGAGTGTCTCTACCTGGAGTCAGATCGGCCGTGAGCAGAACCCTCAGCAAAACAGACACTTATCTCAGTGACAGTAGCATCTCCTCGGCTCCCAGATGGACGGCTCTTGCCTGGCCTGAACAATGCTCACAGGCTCGCTGCTCTCACTCACTATCCATCGCATGAGGCAGTAGACTCTGACGTATGACTTCTTTTTCCTTGGTACTAAACCCAGCAGAGGGGAGAAAAAGAAAAAAAAATAGCATCTCGGTCTGCAATGTCGCGTACTCTCTTCATTTCACATCTCCTGTATCCCACAGCTCCGCCCTCAAACCATCTCCCATTACTACTTTACACCTGCAACTAGAAGGGACCCATTGTAACTGCAACCAAAATGGTCACTTTGCTCAGGAGACTCCTGTCCCTTCCTCAGCCTTAATACCACTGTGACCGGTACCCGACGAGAAAGCACATGGCCTGTGAAGAAAACTACAGCAAGTACAGATAAGGAATTGAAAGCACTGACCCCTTACTCACAGGCAGTTGTTCAGAAGGCAGAAAGCTGAGGACTGTTCATGTCTCCTTAGAAGGATGTCCAGGCTGCTCAGATCCACTTCTGCCAGTTTCTCCTTGGGCTGGGGCTCCTGGACAATTCCTCTGCAAGTGCAGCTGCAAAAGCCAAGCATGAGCCATAACTACATACAGCTCTATTGGTGCTTGAAATCTTGGCCTCATCCCTGCCTCCCTCTCCCATCCCATCTACATCGGCCCCACTCGACGAACAGAGACCGAGTTAACACGAACAGTCACCGTTCCACTTTAGCACCTACTGCCCAACATGGTTTTCGTCCCCTCCTACTACTCCAGGGCTTCCAAAACCTAACCTGTGGGGATGCACACCTAGCACACCTGCCCATGTCCTAAGAAGGGAGACAGCATAAGGAAAAGCAAGGATAGAGAGGGTGTGTGTTGGCCAACGTACTAGAGAGAGAGAGAGAGAGAGAGAGGAAAAAAACACAGGAGGAAGGCAAGCAACTCTCCACCCGCAGCCATTCTCCTGGATCTAACCTTCTGCTGCAGAGGACACACTGCTCCTGGCCAGAGAACTGAGCAGCCCCTGAAAATGGGGACCTTGTCTCCCTCATAACCACTAGTTGGGAACCTTTTCTTACAAACCCAGCCCCAGCTAACGGAGCATCGCTACCAGAAGCAAGGGGGCCATGAGCAGAGCAATCACCAAAACAGACACTTATCATTGAGAGTAGCAGCTGTTCCACTCCCAGTTGGACAGCTTTTCCGTAACATCAATAGTTCTCGCGGTCCGATCACTTTTGCTCACTTTCCAACGTATGAAGGGAGTAGACTCTGACGCCTGATTTCTTTTCCCTTGGTACTAAAGCCAGCACAAGGGGAAAAAATAAGTTACCATCTAAGCAGGCAACGTCGCGTTAGCTCTTCTTTTCACCTCTCCCACACGGCGGCGCTCCGCCCTCAACACTCTTCCCATGACACCTTTAGCATTTCAGCCAAAAAGCAGCCCTTGCAACAGCACCCGACAGTCACTCTGAACAGCAGACTCTGGCCACTCCCCAGCCTTAATACCACAGAGTCCTGTACCCAACGAGGAAGCACACGGCCTGTGAACAATACTAGAGAAAGTAAAGATGAGGAATTAAAAGTATCAGTTTTAAACAAACAATTTAATACTGTAACCAGTAATGATGATTGTGAAGCTTGGTTGAGGTGGTGCAGTCAGAGAGTGGGATATTTCCCAGGGAATGCCTTACTGCTAAATGATGAACTAGCACTCAGCTGAGCCCTCAAGGGTTAACACATTGTTGTTAATGTAACCTCACACTCTACAAGGCAGCACGAATAGAGGGAGGGAGGGGAGACAGCATGGCAGAGAGAGACAGAGACACACCCTGTGTGTGTGTGGGGGGGGGAGAGAGCGAGAGATGCACATTGCCCCTTCAAGTGCGCTGACACCACTTTAAGGACATTGCCTTTTTAAGTAGGTCAGGAAGTTGAGACAGCAGCTGCAGGCAGCAGACTCTCTCCACCCTGAGCCCTGTCCTGTCCCCACCCTGCTCTAGATGGAGAAGGGGTAAGTGGGGGGCAGGAGTAGGGGGAGGGGGACACCCTGACATTAGCCCCCCCTTTCCCCTCTCCCCTGCACAGCAAGCAGGAGGCTCCTGGGAGCAGCTCCAAGGCAGAGGGCAGGAGCAGCACATGGCAGTGGGGGGGAGGGACAGCTGAACTTCCGGCAATTGATAGCCTGCTGGGTGGCTGCCGCACAGGGAACTTAGGGGGGCGGGGAGCTGATGGGGGGCTGCCGGTCCACCCTGGTTCCAAGCCCCCACCAGCTAGCTGAAACGGGCTGCTCTTCCTGCAACGACTGGATAAACCAGGCAGCATTGCGCAATGTTAAATGAGCATGTTCCCTAATTGATCAGCAACGTAACAATGTTAACTGGGGCGACTAAGTGAGGAGTTCAGTGCTTTGAATACAGTATCGCTTACTCACAGCCAGTTATGTGCAAGGCAGAAAGCTGAGGACTGTTAATCTTTGCTTAGAACCATGTCCAAGCTGCTCAGGTCCACGTCTGCCACCTTCTCCTTCGGCTGCTGCTCCTCCATGATTCCTCTAGAAGCGCAGCTGCAAAAGCCAAGCATGAGACATCACTACATACAGCTCTATTGGTGCGTGAAATCCACTCAATGAATACAGACCGAGTAAACACTGAGTCACCGCTCCACTCACGCACCCACTGTCCAGCATGATTTTCATCCCCTCCTACTTCTTCATGGCTCCCGAGACCTAGCCTGTGGGGATGCACAGCTAGCACCACTGCCCGTGTCCTATGAAGGGAAACAGCACAAAGAGAGGGAAGGACAGAGAGAGAGAGAGAGAAAGAGAGTGTTGGCCAACACGTTAGAAGAGAAAGAGAAAAAACACAGAAGGAAGGCAAGAAACTCACCAGCTGGAGTCATCCCCTTGGATTGGACCTACTGCTAGCAGGGCCGGCTCCAGGGGTTTTGCCGCCACAAGCAGCCAAAAAAAAAAAAAAGCCGCGATCACAATCTGTGGCAATTCAGCGGCAGGTCCTTCGCTCCTAGTGAGGGACCCTCCGCCGAACTGCCGCCGAATACCTGAAAGTGCCGCCCCGCTTAGGAGTTGCCGCCCCAAGCACCTGCTTGATAAGCTGGTGCCTGGACTGACTGCTAGAGAGGACACACCATTTATGGACAGAGAAATGAGCAGCCCCTGAAATGGGAACCTTGTATCCCTCCTAACCACAGCTACTCAGGAACCTTTTCCTACAAGCCGAGCCCCAGCTAACGACAATTCTCATCCAGGAGGCAGGTGGGCCGTTAGCAGAGTCCTCCCCAAACCAGACACTTATCTCACTGATGATCACGGCTGCTCCACTTCCAGCTCGACGGCATCTGCATATCCTGACATCAACAATGCTCGCTGTCTCACGGCTCTTGTGCGCTTTCCATCTCACAACAGGGGTGGGCTCTTACCCTTGACTTCTTTGTCTGTGGTACTAAGCACAACACAAGAGGGAAAAACAAAAGTTATCATCAGAATCTGCAATATTGTGTATGTTCTTCTCCCATCTCCCATTACACCTTTATAGATACAATTAAAAAGCAGGCAACGCACATGCAATTTCTGGAATTCCTGGCCAGAGAACACTGTGAAAACCAAGGCTATAACAGGTTTCAAAAAAGAACTAGGTAAATTCATGGAGGATTGGTCTATCAATGGCTATTGGTCAGGATGGGCAGGGATGGTGCCATTATCCTCTGTTTGCCAGAAACTGGGAATGGGCGACACAGGATGGATCACGTCTCGATTCCCTGTTCCATTCCTTCCCTCTGAAGCACCTGGCATTAGCCACTGTCAGAAGACAGGACACTGGGCTAGATGGATCCTTGATCTGACCAAGTACTGCCCTTCTAATGTTTGTATGTTGAGCAGCCTGTTGCACCTGCACCCAAGAGAGTCACTATGCAGAAAAGACTATTGTCTCTTCCCCTGGATGTAACCCCACAGCTACTCCCAAAATAGGGAAATTCTTCTCCCACACCCAGAACAAGGAGGAAAAGTTTTATAAGAAACCAAACCCACCTAAAGTGAAGCAGCCGCCTATACTCAGCCTCTACCATGCATTTATCTTAACCTTCAGCCGTGCTGCTAAAGTCATGAAATGTTGTTATGTGTGAGGCAGAAAGCTGAGGACTGTTCATGTCTGCTTAGAAGGATGTTCAGGTTGATCAGATCCACTTCTGCCAGCTTCTCCTCGGGCTGGGGCTCCTGGACACTTCCTCTGAAAGTGCACCTGCAAAACCCACGCATGAGCCATCAGTACAAAAAGTTCTATTCATGCATGAAATCTTGCCCTCATCCCTGTCTTCCTCTCCCTTGTCATCTACCTGAGCCCGACTCAATGAACAGAGATGAGTAATCAGAGTCACTGCACCACTTCAGCACCCACTGCCCCTCATGATTTTTCTCTGCTCTTCCTTCTCCATGGCTCCCAAGACCTAGCCTGTGAGGATGCACACCTAGCACCCTGCCCATGTCCTATGAAGGGAAATGGTGCAAGGAAAGGTAAGGACAGAGAAAGAGACAGACAGACAGAGAGTCAGAGAGAGGGTGTGTGTTGGCCAACATACTAGAGGACAGACAGAGAGAGAGAGAGAAAAAAACACGGGTGGAAGGCAAGCAACTCACCACCTGCAGTCATCCTCCTGGAGCCAACCTTCTGCTGCAGAGAACTCGCCGCTCCTGGCCAGAGAACTGAGCAGCCTCTGAAAATGGGGACCTTGTGCCCTTCGTAACTACAGCTAGTCAAGAACATTTTCTTACAAACCAAGCCCCAGCTAATGTGGCGTCCCTACCAGGAGCAGGGAGGGCCGTGAGCAGAGCAACCACCAAAACAGACAGTTATCTCACTGAGAGTGGTGGCGGTTCCACTCACAGATGGACGGCTTTTGCATCGCATCAACAGTGCTCGTGGTCTCGTCGCTCTTGCTCGCTTTCCATTGTGTGAGGACAGTAGACTCTGATGCGTGACTTCTTTTCTCTTGGTACTAAAAGCAGCACAAAGGAGGTAAATAATTAAGTTACCCTCTCAGTCGGCAGTGTCTGGTAGGCTTTTTTCACCTCTCCCACACAGTGGGACTCCGCCCTCAACCCTTTTCCCATTACACATTTAGGACAAAAAGTAGAAAGGACCCCTTGCAACAACCACCGAAAAAGCCACTCTGCACTGCAGACTCTGCACAGAAATGCCAAACCTGCAGAGAAATATGCAGCAATTGGGCTTGCTTTTGGCTTAATTGGCTCGTGAGTTGCTTGTTGGCTAGTTTTTGGCTTGTAGAGGTTGTTCCTCGTTGTAGCTTCTTGCCTTTTTTTTTTTGATCGGCTCCCAGCAGTCGGGGGCAAGCAGGAGGAAAGAGGGGAAGAGAGTCCACAGCGGGCTCACTGCAGTCCCAGACTGCACACCAGGCGAGATCTAGTCACAGAGCTTTGGGGTTCTTAGGGATTGGCATGTTTTGAAATGGAATTAGCTTGATTTTTCGCTTAGACTCATAGACTAAGGTCAGAAGGGACCATTATGATCATCTAGTCTGACCTCCTGCACAATGCAGGCCACAGAATCTCACCCATCCACTTCTATAACAAACGCCTAACCTATGTCTGAGTTACTCAAGTCCTCAAATTATTCTTTGAAGACCTCAAGTTGCAGAGAATCCTCCAGCAAGTAACCCGTGCCCCACGCTGCAGAGGAAGGCGAAAAACCTCCAGGGCCTCTGCCAATCTGCCCTGCGGGAAAAATTCCTTCCCGACCCCAAATATGGTGATCAGTTAAACCCTGCGCATGTGGGCAAGACTCACCAGCCAGCATCCAGGAAAAAATTCTCTGTAGTCACTCAGATCCCACCCCATATAACATCCCATCAGGCATATTTACCTGCTAATAATCAAAGATCAATTAATTGCCAAAATTAGGCTAGCCCATCATACCATCCCCTCCATAAACTTATCAAGCTTAGTCTTGAAGCCAGATATGTCTTTTGCGCCCACTACTCCCCTTTGAATGCTGTTCCAGAACTTCACTCCTCTAATGGTTAGAAACCTTCGTCTAATTTCAAGTCTAAACTTCCTAGTGTCCAGTTTATATCCATTTGTTCTTCTGTCCACATTGGTACTGAGCTTAAATAATTCCTCTCCCTCCCTAATATTTATCCCTCTGATATATTTATAAAGAGCAATCATATCCCCCCTCAACCTTCTTTTGGTTAGGCTCAACAAGCCAAGCTCTTTGAGTCTCCTTTCATAAGACAGGTTTTCCATTCCTCGGATCATCCTAGTAGCCCAGGCAACTGCAACTCTGGTCCCTTCCCCAGCCTTAATCCCACAGAGCCCCGTACCCAACGAGGATGCACATGGTGTCTGAAGAAAATTATAGCAAGTACAGATAAGGAATTCCAAGCACTGACCATTTACTCACAGCCAATTATGCAGGAGGGAGAAAGCTGAGGACTGTTCATGTCTGCTTAGAAGGATGTTCAGGGTGATCAGGTCCACTTCTGAGCGTCTCTCCTCCGGGTAGGGCTCCTGGACAATTCCTCTGCCAGCGCAGTTGCAAAAGCCATGCATCAGCCAGCATTACACACTCAAACAGATAGTCAACATCAAGAGTATCCACTCCACTCTTGCGCCCGCTACCCTGCATGATTTTGGTCCCCTACTTGTTCATAACTCACAAGACCTAGCCTGTGGGGATGCACACCTACACCCCTGCCCATGTCCTACGAAGGGAGACAGCACAAGGAGAGGCAAGGACAAAGAGAGAGAGGGACAGAGAGTGTGTGTTGGCCAATACATTAGAGGAGAGAAAGGGAGAAAAACGTGGGAGGAAGTAAAAAAACTCACCAGCTGGAGTCATCCCCCTGGATCTAACCTTCTGCTGCAGAGGACACACTGCTTGTGAACAGAGAAATGACCAGACCCTGAAAATGGGGACCTTGTCTCCCTCGCAACTACAGCTACTCAGGAATCTTTTCCTACAAACCGAGCCCCAGCTAACGAGAAGTCCCAGCCTGGAGGCAGGTGGGCCGTTAGCAGAGTCTTCACCGAACCAGACACTTATCTCACTGATGGTGACGTCTGCTCCACTCCCAGCTCGATGGCATCTGCATAGCCTGGAATCAACAACACTCACCACTGTCTCACGGCTCCTGTGCACTTTACATCTCAAAACGGGGGTGGGCTCTTACCCTTGACTTCTTTGTCTGTGGTACTAAGCACAAGAGAGAAAAACAAAAGTTATCATCGGAATCTGCAATGTTGTGTAGGTTCTTCTTCTCTCATCTCCCATTACACCTTTATAGATACAATTAAAAAGCACACAATGCACACACAAACTGTGGAACTCCTCGCCAAAGAATGTTGTCAAGCTCAAGCTTAATGAGGTTCAAAAAAGAACTATGTAAATTCATGGAGGAGACGTCCATCAACAGCTATTAGTAAGGATGGGCAGGGATGGCGTCCATAGCCTCTGTTTGCCAGAAGCTGGGAATGGGCAACAGGAGATGGATCACTCGGTGATTCTCTGTTCTGTTCATTCCCTCTGACCGAAGCCACTGTCGGAAGGGAAGATACTGGACTACATGGACCTTTCGTCTGACCCAGTATTGTTATTCTTACATTTGTATGTTAAGCAGCACCTTGCACCTGCATCCAAGAGAGTCACTGTGCAGAGGAGACTATTGTCCCTTCCCCTGGTCTTAATCCCACAGAGCCCCATGGCCAACGAGGAGGTTCATGGCTTCTGAGGAAAAAGCCTGGTCTACACTGGGGGGGGAGGAGGGAGGGGTCGATCTAAGGTACGCAACTTCAGCTACGTGAATAGCGTAGCTGAAGTCAAAGTACCTTAGCTCGAATTACTTACCCGTCCTCATGGCGCGGGATCGACGTCCGCGGCTCCCCCGTCGACTCCGCTACCGCCACTCGCTCCGGTGGAGTTCCGGAGTCGACGGGAGCACATTCGGGGTTCGATATATCGCGTCTAGATGAGATGCGATATATCAAACTCCGAGAAATCGATTGCTACCCGCCGATCCGGCGGGTAGAGAAGACGTACCCCTAGAGTGGTACGGATGAGGAATAGAGGCCATAATTGTTCACTCACAGCCAGTCATGGAGAAGGCAGAAAGCTGAGGACTCTTCATCTCTGCTTACAAGGATGTCCAGGCTGCTCAGGTTCACTTCTTCCAGTTTCTCCGCTGTCTGGGCTCCTGGAGGATCCCTCTGCAAGCACAGCATGTAACCCAAGCAGGAGCCATCACTGCGCAAAGTTCTATTGGTGTCTGAGATGCCGCCCTCCCTCTCCCATCCACTCTACATCAGCCCCACTTGATGAACAGAGTCAGAGTCAACTCCTACAGTCACCCAGGCCACTACCAATGGAGAATCTAGTACCCATCATGCTTCTCTTCTCCCTCCCAATGCCTCAGTGCAATGCAGGCTCTCCAGACCAAGCCTGTGAGCATGCACCACTGCCCATGTTCTATTCAAGAAGACAGTACAAGGAGAAACGTTTTGGAGCATGAGCTTTCGTGGGTGAATACCTACTTCGTCAAATTCATCCGATGAAGTGGGTATTCACCCACGAAAGCTCATGCTCCAAAATGTCCGTTAGTCTATAAGGTGCCACAGGACTCTTTGCTGTTTTTACAGATCCAGACTAACACGGCTACCCCTCTGATACTTGACTCCAGGGAGGGAGAGGGAGAGGGAGAGGGCGCGCATGCATACTGGCCAACATATTAGAGCTTAGAGAGAGAGAGACAGACAGACACAAACACACACATAGGAAGAAGGACCAACTCAGCATCTGTACTCACCTTCCTGGTTGCAGGCCACTGCTCAGAAGAACCCGCTCCTCTCTGTCCTGGAAGATCAGCAGCTTAGAAGATAGGGAAATTCTCCTCCTGCACCCACAACAAGGAGGAAAACTTTTATAAGAAACCAAACCCACCTAAAGGGACGCAGCCGTCTGTACTCAGCCTCTACCCTGCATTTATCTTGGGCTTTAGCCATGCCCCTAAAAGTCGTGAAGTGTAGTTATGCAGGAGAGAGAAAGCTGAGGACTGTTCATGTCTCTTTAGAAGGATGTCCACACTGCTCACGTCCACTTCTGCCAGTTTCTCCCCGGGCTGGGGCTCCTGAAGAACAATTCCTGTGCAAGCGCACCTACAAAAGCCATGCATGAGCCATCACAACACAAAGCTCTATTGGTGCTTGAAATCTTGCCCGCATCCCTGCCTCCCTCTTCCATCCCATCCACATCACCCCCACTCGAACAGAGACAATCAACATCTGCAGTCACTGCTCCACTCTAGTGCCCACTACGCTGCATGATTTTCATCCCCTCCTACTTGTTCATAGCTCCCGAGACCAAGCCTGTGGGGATGCACACCTAGCACTCCTGCCTGTGTCCTATGAAGGGAGACAGCACGAGGAGAAGAAAGGGGAGAGGGAGAGGATGTGTGTTGGCCAACACAGAGTAGAGTAGAGAAGAGAAAGAGAAACACAGGAGGAAGGCAAGCAATTCACCCCCTGGAGTCATCCTCATGGATCTAACCTTCTCCTGTGGAGGACACACCGATCCTGGCTGGAGAACTGAGCAGCCTCTGAAAATGGGGACCTGGTCTCCCTCATAACCACTAGTCAGGAACCTTTTCCTACAAACCCAGCCCTAGCTAAGTGGGTGTCTTTACCAGGAGTCAGCTGGGCCGTGAGCAGAACCCTCAGCAAAACAGACACTTATCTCAGTGACAGTGGGGTCTGCTCAGCTCCCAGATGAATGACTCTTGCCTGGCATGAACACTGCTCGCAGTCTCATCCCTCTCGCTCACTTTCCATCACATGAGGGCAGTAGAATCTAACGTGTGACTTTTTTCCTCAGCACTAAACCCAGCACAGAGGAGAAGAACAAAGTAAATTAGCATCTCTGTCTGCAAGGTCGAGTAGTCTCTTTATTTCACAGCTCTTGTGTCCCATGGCTCCGCCCTCAACTACTTTACACCCGCAACTAGAAGGGACCCATTGTAACTGCACCCAAAATAGTCACTTTGCTCAATAGACTCCTGTCCCTTCCCCAGCCTTAATCCCAAAGAGCCTCCTACCCAACTGTGACCAAGTAGGAATGTTCTGAATGTTTTCTCTGAATACTGTGTGGGTGCCTCAGTTTCCCCTACGCCTTTCTTAAATATCTGGGTGTGGGGGATCAGGGTGTATGATTTTTCCAAAGCTTAGAGGGCCCCTGTGATACTGTCTGCATAGAGAATGGCCGGCACTCTCTCCTGGCAACTAACGGCCTGGGCCCCTCCTCTGCAAAGGGGCCAACTGAAGGTGTCAGAGAACAAAGAGATCAAATGACCTCCTGGCCCGGGAAAGGGACAAAGGCCAGAGAGGAGGGGCTGGAGAGTCTCCAATTGGAGCTGGCTGGGAAAATGGAGGGGAGCTCAGATGGGGCTCTGGCCTCCTGGGGGCCCCCCCCAAGACGGACCTAACTGAGGGGGTCCTGTTATCTGTACCTGCAAGACCTGTCTTGGACTGTGTTCCTGTCGTCTAAATAAGCCTTCTGTTTTACTGGCTGGCTGAGAGTCTTCGTGAATGGCAGGAAGCCAGGGGTGCAGGGCCTTGTCTCCACCAAACTCCATAACACCAATGAGGAAGCACACGGCCTGTGAAGAAAACTACAGCGCGTACAGATAAGAAATTGAAAGCACTGACATCTTACTCACAGCCAGTTATGAACAGTCCTCAGCTTTCAGCATTCTGAATGTCTCCTTAGAAGGATGTCCAAGCTGCTCAGATCCACCTTCTCCAGTTTCTGCTTCGTCTGCAGGGCCGAATCCAGACCCCAGCGCGCCAAGCGCACGCTTGGGGCGGCGTCCCATGGGAGGGCGGTGTGCGGCTCCGGTGGACCTCCCGCAGCCGTGCCTGCGGAGGGTCCGCTGGTCCCGCGGCTCTGGTGGAGCATCCGCAGGCATGCCTGCAGGAGATCCACCGGAGCCGCAGGACCGGTGACCGCCAGAGCGCCCCCCACGGCGTGCCGCCCTGCTTGGGGCGGCGCAAATCCTACAAACGCCCCTGTCCGTCTGGGACTCCTGGACAATTCCTCTGCAAGCGCAGCTGCAAAAGCCAAGCATGAGCCATCACTACACAAACCTCTACTGATGCTTGAAATCCTGCCCTCATCCCTGTCTCCCTCTTCCATCCCATCTACATCGGCAACACTCAATGAACAGAGACCAAGTTAACACCAACAGTAACTACTCCACTTTAGCGCCCACTGCCCCACATGATTTTCGTCTCCTCCTACTTCTTCATTGCTCCTGAAACACAGCCTGTGGGGTTCCACACCTAGTACGCGTGCCCGTGTGCTATGAAGGGAGATAGCACAAGGAAAGGCAAGGACAGAGAGGAGAGAGAGAGGGAGTTGGCCAACATACTAGGGGGAGGGGGGGAGAGAGAGAGAGAAACACGGGAGGAAGGCAAGCAATACGCCACCTAGAGAGTCATCCTCCTGGATCTAACCTTCTGCTGCAGATGAAACACCGCTCCTGGCCAGAGAACTGAGCACCCCCTGAAAATAGGGACCTGGTCCAGGGGCGACTCCAGGCCCCAGCACGCCAAGCGCGTGCTTGAGGCGGCATGCCGCAGGGGGCGCTCTGCCGGTCGCCAGGAGGGCAGCAGGCGGCTCCGGTGGACCTCCTGCAGGCATCCCTGCGGAGGGTCTGCTGGTCCCGCGGCTTCGGTGGAGCATCCGCAGGCATGCCTGTGGGAGGTCCACCAGAGCCGCGAGACCGGCGACCGGCACAGCGCCCCCCACGACATGCCGCCGTGCTTAGAGCGGCGAAATGGCTAGAGCCGCCCCTGACCTGGTCTCCCTCATAACCACAGCTAGACAAAAACATTTTCTTACAAACAGCCCCAGCTAACGGGACATCTCTACCAAGAGCAAGGTGGACTGTGAGCAGAGCAATCACCAAAACAGACACTTATCTCATTGAGAGTGGCGGCTGTTCTGTTCCCAATGGGACAGCTTTTTCGTGGCATTAATAATTCTCGAGGTCCTCTTGCTCTCACTTGATTTCCATTGCATGAGTGCAGGAGACTCTGATATGACACGCAGCGGGGTGGGAGGAGGGGGAGAAGAAAAAAAAATTAGCACCTCCCTCTACAATGTCACAGTCTCTTCATTTCACAAATCCTGTACCCCACGGCTCTGCCCTCAACCCGTCTCACATTACACCTTTAGCATTACAACCAAAAAGCAACCCTTGCACCCAACATTGTCACTCTGGCCCCTCCCCGGCATGAATCCCACAGAGCCCCGTACCCAAAGACGAAGCACACGGCCTGTGAAAGATACTACAGCGAGTACAGATGAGGAAGTGAAAGCACTGACCATTTACTCACAGCCAGTTATGCAGAAGGCAGAAAGATGACGACTATTCATGTCTCCTTAGAAGGATGTCCAGGCTGCTCACGTCCACTTCTGCATATTCTCACCCATCGAAGGCTCCTGCAGGGCCGGTTCCAGACCCCAGCGGGGCAAGCTCCCGCGTGGGGCGGCCCTTTCCCGGGGGGGCGGCAGGCTGGGCCGGCAGACCTGCCGCAGTCATGCCTGCGGGAGGTCCACCGGAGCCCCGGGAGCCGCGGACCTCCCGCAGGCATGACTGCGGACGGTTCGCTGGTCCCGCGGCTCGGCTGGACCTCCCGCAGGCATGCCTGCGGCAGCTCAACCAGAGCCGCCAGACCAGCAAACCGCCCGCAGCTGCGGGAGGTCCAGCCGAGCCGCGCGACCAGCGGACCCTCCGCAGTCATGCCCACGGGAGGTCCGCTGCTCCCGCGGCTCGGGGGCGCCTCCCGGGTATGACTGCTTGGGGCGGCCGAATTTGTAGAGCCGCCCCTGGGCTCCTGGATGATTCCTCTTCAAACTAATAAAGTCAAGCAAGTACCATCACTACACAGAGCTCTACTGGTGCATTTAATCTTGCCTCCCTCTCCCATCCCATCCACATCCGCCCGACTCGATGAATAGACTGAGTCAACATCCAGAGACACCGTGCCACTCTAGCGCCCACTGCCCTGCATGATTTTCATCCCCTCCTACTTGTTCATAGCTCCCGAGACCTAACCTGTGTGGATGCACACCTAGCACTCTAGCGCCCACCACCCTGTGTGATTTTGAACCCCTCCTACTTGTTCATCGCTCCCAAGACCTAGCCTGTGGGGACGCACAGCTACCACACCTGCCCATGTCCTACGAAAGGAGACAGGACAAGAAGAGGCAAGGACAGAGAGAGAGAGACAGACAGACAGACACAGAGCGTGTTGGCCAACACATTAGAGGAGAGAGAGAGAGAGAAAAACGTGGGAGGAAGTCAAGAAACTCACCAGCTGGAGTCATCCCCCTGGATCCAACCTTCTGCTGCAGAGAACACACTGCTTGTGGACAGAGAAATGACCAGCCCCTGAAAATGGGGACCTTGACTCCCTCGTAACTACAGCTATTCAGGAACCTTTTCCTACAAACTCAGCCCCAGCTAATGACAAGTCCTGGCCTGGAGGCAGGTGGGCCGTTACCAGAGTCCTCACGAAACCAGACACTTATCTCACTGATGGTGACATCTGCTCCACTCCCAGCTTCATGGCATCTGCATAGCCTGGAATCAACAATGCTCACTGTCTCACGGCTCTTGGGCGCCTTCCATCTCACAATTGGGGTGGGCTCTTACCCTTCACTTCTTTCTCCGTGGTACTAAGCACAACACAAGAGGGAAAAACAGAAGTTATCATCCGAATCTGCAGTGTTGTGTAGGTTCTTCTTCTCCCATCTCCCATTACACCTTTATAGATACAATTAAAAAGCATGCAATGCACACTCAGCTTTTGGAGCTCCTGGCCAGAGAATGCTGTGAAAGCCAAGACTATAATGGGGTTCAAGAAAGAACTAGGTACAGTAACTCCTCACTTAACATTCTCGTTATGTTCTTGAAAAATGCGACTTTAAGTGAAACGATGTTAAGCAAGTCCAATTTCCCCATAAGCATGAATGTAAACGGGGGGTTATGCTGCAGGGGATTATTTTTTGCCATACAGTACAGTACTATAGTTGGGGGGTGCCCCCGCCTTACCCCACACGGGCACAGTCCACTGGCACTGGAGATGAGGCAGGCTGTAGGCTAGGAGAAGCACGTTGCACAGGAGCAGCGGCAGCTTCCCCTCTCTGCAAGCACCAGGGTCGGGGGCCTCAACCCTCTGCCGCCTCTTCCCCCAAGCCCCCATACTTAACCTGCCTCTTCCTCCCCCCTCCTTCCCCTTTACTTCACACACCGGGTCCTCGCTCCTGCCTGCAGCAATCAGCTGGCTTGCGGCATTTGGAAGCAGGGGAGGGAGGGGGAGCCTGCACAACGAGTCTTCACTCCCCGTCCCCGGACACCACAAGCCAGCTTTTTGCCACAGGCAGGAGGCCGTGGGGGAAGGCACTGATCCGCGGGGTCTGCTGGCGGACGGGAAGTGCTGGTGGGGGGGCATAGGAGAGCTGATGGGGGGCTGCCGACTGTGGACAAAGCAGGCAGCCAAACGCCGTTATAGCGAAGCATTGCACAACTTTAAATACAGCATGTTCTGTAATTGAGCGGGGACCTAAGATTGAAACAATGTTAAGCGAGAGGATGTTAAGTGAAGAGTTACTGTCAATTCATGGTGGATGAGTCCATCAACGGCTATGAGTCAGGATGAGCAGGGATCGTGTCCCTGGCCTCTGTTTGCCAGGAGCTGGGAATGGGTGAAAGTGGATGGATCACTTGGTAATTCCCTGTTCTGTTCATTCCCTCTGGGGCACCTGACATTAGCCACTGTCGGTAGACAGGATACTAGGCTAGATGGACCTTTGATCTGACCCAGTCTAGCCATTCTTACGTTCATATGTTAAGCAGCCTGTTGCACCTGCATCCAAGACAGTCACTGAGCAGAGGAGACTGTTGTCCCTTCCCTTGGTCCTAATCCCACAGAGCCCCATGGCCAACAAGGAGGCTCACGGCCTCTGAAGAAAACTTGAGTGGTACAGATGAGGGATAGAGGCCATAACTGTTCACTCACAGCCAGTCATGGAGAAGGCAGAAAGCTGAGGACTCTTCATCTCTGCTTACAAGGATATCCAGGCTGCTCAGGTTCACTTCTTCCAGTTTCTCCTCCGGCTCCAGCTCCTGGACAATTCCTCTGCAAACTAATAAAGACGAGCAGGAACTATCACTTGTCGAAGAAAAACTCAGTTCTCACTTTTTGTTTGGGTGCAGCAAAATCAAATACTTTTATTTCTCCAGTAATTACAATGGAGGGAGAGAGTGCCATAGGACACAGGGTCCTGGACAGGTCTCTCAACTGGTAAACAATTACATCAAGCCTTTATACCTTTGTTACGGACAAGCTTAGACACTCATGGAGACAGTAAAAAGCAACAAATACATTTTGTTTATACATAAGCTTCTCTGCTATCTTACTAGAAAAAGCCTGCAAGACTGCACATTGCAAGGTCGTAATACTTTCACACAGTTCACTCTGTCTTACATTATCTTGCTTCTACAAATCTCACGTCATAAGGGTCACAGTATGGCCTGACTCTTGCTAACTGACTAACATGCATTAAAATCCCCTTCAAATCCTTATTAATTCTTTCCTTGCTTCCACACTCTACACAGAGCTCTATTAACACCCTCATCCCTGCCTCCCTCTCCCATCCCATCTCCAGCCGCCCCAGTCGAGGAACAGAGACTGAGCCCACACTATCAGTCACCGCTCCACTATACAATCCACTGCTCCCCACGGGTTTCGTCCCCTAGCTCGCCTGCCCGTGTGCTATGAAGGGTCAGTGTTGGGCAGGAAGGAGAGAGAAGGGCTGAGGGGCCCCATGGGTGGAGGGAGGGATGGGGGTGCAGGTTGGGGAATGTTGGACAAAGGAGAAAAGGGCACTGGGCGTCCCACAGATCTAGGGACAGAGTGGGGTGCAGGTTGCGGTGGGAGGGAGGAAAAAAGGGGACTGAGGGGCCCAATGGATGGGGGAATGAACTGTGGGGGTGTGGGGGAGGACGGGGCGCTGAGCAGTCCCTAGAGGTGGGGGCATGGAGGCGCAGGTTGTGGTGAGCTGGGAGGATGTTGGAGAGAGATGGGGTCTGAGGAGTCCCTTGAATGGAGGAATGAACTGGGGGATATAGGCGTGTAGGCTGGGGAAAGTTGTTGCAGGCTCGGGGGTGTTGGGGAGGGAGGGAGGGGGCGGAAGGGGGCTATGGGAGAAGGCATGTATGGGGGAAAGTAGGGATGGGGTGCAGGTTGGGGTGGCCTAGGAGGTGTTGGAGGGAGAAGAAAGGACTGAGGGGCCCAACGGATGGGGGGATAGATGGGCGTGGGCTGGTTTCAGCTAGAGGAACGGGCGTTCAGATTGGAGAAGGCTGCAGGCATAGGGGGCGGGTGGGTGGGTTGGGGACCAGGGAAGCAGGTTGGGGAAGGTTGGGGCGGGCTGGGGGTTAAAAGGGGGGGGACGAGGAAAGTCAGGGCGGGCTGGGGGGTGTGGGAGGGAAGAGGAAGGTTGTGGGGGGTTGAGGGGGGTTAGAGAATGTCACGGGGAGCTGGGGGGGTTGGAGGTGGGGGGGTGGGGAAGGTTGCGGCGCACTAGGGATGCAGGGGGGCTGGGGGCACCAAGGGGGCTTGGGAAATTCGCTGGGGGCACCGTGGGGGCAGGGAAGCTTGCGGCACACTGCAGGTGTTTGGGGAAGGGGGTGGCCCATGAGGAGTTGGGGAAGCTCACAGCAGTGTAGGGGCACGGGGGGGTATGAGGGGTTGGGGAAGGTCGCAGGGGCTGTGGGGGAGGAAAGGCGCGCTGGGAGGGTGGGGGGCTGTGGCTGGGTGAGGGATGCGGTGGAGATGGGGGGGGCTGTGGCTGGACGGGGGGGAAGGGTGGGAGTACTTAGGGGGGCCGGTCCCAAACACCCCACGGGGAGGGCGGGGTCGCTGTGGCGGCCCCACGTCCCGGGGCCGCAGCGCCTCGTGCCCAACGCATCCAAGTGCCCCGCTTATCACGGGTGGCCTTCAGACGGCTGACGTCACTTCCGCTCCAGGCCCCGCCCTGCAAGCGGAGCCTGTCGCGCCCAAAGTGTAGCCCGCTGGGTCTGCGGGGGCTCATGGGAGTTGTAGGCCGGGGCGCACTACAACTCCCACAAGCCCCTGCGTCATCCCGTCCTGCACCCCTCCCCCCAGCGGGGCCTGGGGGCTCTGGCTGGGACCGCCACTATTAAACCCCCCAGTGAAGGATTGAACAGCTGGAGACCGGGGCCGTCTGCAGAACTGTGTAAAAACCACTGATGACGGAGAGACAGATTGACATGGATCGATAATATCGGCTTTAAAAACAGAACTAGAGACTGGAGCAAATGAGGCAAAACTAGAAAGGGAATGTAGAGGGGAGGATTTTGCTAGGGGAACAGCTGCTATTACTTAGAACATACAGACAGGGAACTCACTGCCCCCCGCCGCGGGATCCCATCCCTCTCCCCCCTCTCCCAGCCTCATCACCCCCCAATTCCTCCCCCCACGAGCAACGTCATCCCCCAATTCATTCCCCCTCCCCAGCCCAGACACTCTGATTCCTCCCCTCCCCGTCTTACCTTGGGCTTCGCAGGCTGCCAGGTCTGATTCCCCTGCAGCAGGGGAAGCTGCTGCTGGGAGACAGCTGTGCAGCTGCAGAGCCCAGCATCCTTTGCCCCAGTGCTACCTTCCCCCGGTTTGCCCCACAGCCCCCCGAACCTCGTCACCCCCAATTCCTCTCACCCCACGAGCCTCGTCAACCCCGGATTCTCCCCTCCGAGTCTCGTCTTACCTTGAGCCCCTGCAGGCTGATTGAATCAGCTCCGGCAGGCTGAGAGCTGCAGTCTGATTCAATCAGCCGGCCAGAGCCCAAGGTAAGAGGAGACTCGGAGGGGAGGAATCCAGGGGTGACAAGGCTCAGGGGGCTGCCAGGCAAACCGGGGGAAGGGAGCGCTCGGGAAAAGGAGGCTCTAGCTGCACAGAGCGAGGGGTCCTGTCTCCCAGCAGCAACCCCAGCTGCTCGCTGTATGATAACCCTAAGAACAGGTTCTAAACCAGCTTCAAATTTAGCAACCAGTTCCAGCGAACCGGCTCCAGCTCACCACTGTACGTAGGTATCTGTGCCCCCCATGAACCCCCTAAGCCCCCACAGGATACCTCCAGCCTGGACATAAGTATCTGTGCCTCCCACGAATGCCCTAAGCCCCCCAGGGACACCTACAGCCTGGACATAGGTATTTGTGCCCCCCACAAAACCCCTAAGCCCCCCAGGGACACCTACAGCCTGGACATAGGTATCTGTGCTCCCCCGAACCCCACAAGCCCCCCCGGGACTCCTCCAGCCTGGATAGGTATCTGTGCCCCCCCAGAACACCCTAATCCCCCTCAGGACCCCTATACCCTGGACGTAGGTATCTGTCCCCCCATGAACCCCCTAATCCCCCCAGCGACCCCTCCAGCCTGGACCTAGGTATCTGTGCCCCCCACGACCCCCGGGACCCCTACAGCCTGGACATAGGTATCTGTGTCCCTCTGCAACCCACCTAAGACCCTCCCGTGTCCACTCCAGCGTGGACATAGGTATCTGTGCCCCCCACAATCCCCTAAGCCCCCACTCGGAACCCCTCCAGCCTGGACGTAGGTATCTGTGCCCCTCACAAACCCCCTGAAAACACCGAGACCCTTTCAGCCTGGACGTAGGTATATGTGCCCCCCACAACCCCCCAAAGTCCCCCTGGGACCCCTCCAGCCTGAACGTAGGTATCTGTGCCCCCCAGAAACCCCCTTATCCCCCCTCCAGGACCCCTACAGCCTGGATGTAGGTATCCATGCTCCCCACAACTCCCTTATCCCCCCGGGACAACTACAGCCTGGACGTAGGTGTCTGTGCCCCCCACGAACCTCCTAAGCCCCCAGGGACCCCTACAGCCTGGACGAAGGTATCTGTGCCCTCCACAACCCCCTAACAGCCCCGGGACCCCTCCAGCCTAAATGTAAGTATCTGTGCCCCCACAAACCTGCTAAGCCCCCCTGGGAGCCCTCCAGAATGGATGTAGGTATCTGTGCCCCCCACAAATTCTCTAAGCCCCCCAGGGACCCCTACAGCCTGGACATAGATATCTGTGTCCCCCTACATCCTCCCTAAGTCCCCCGGGACACCTACAGCCTGGACATAGGTGGGTTGCAGGGGGACACAGATACCTAAGACCCCACGTGTCCACTCCAGCCTGGACATAGGTATCTGTGCCCCCCACAAACCCCCTAAGCCCCCCCAGGATGGCTTCAGCCTGGACATAGGTATCTGTGCCCCCCCAAACTCCCTATGCCCCCCCGGGACTTTTACAGCCTGGAAGTAGGTATATGTGCCCCCAACAACCCCCCCTCTAAGCCCCCTGGGACCCTTCCAGCCTGGCCATAGGTATCTGTGCTCCCCCGAACCCCACAAGCCCCCCCGGGACTCCTCCAGCCTGGATAGGTATCTGTGCCCCCCCAGAACACCCTAATCCCCCTCAGGACCCCTATACCCTGGACGTAGGTATCTGTCCCCCCATGAACCCCCTAATCCCCCCAGCGACCCCTCCAGCCTGGACCTAGGTATCTGTGCCCCCCACAACCCCCGGGACCCCTACAGCCTGGACATAGGTATCTGTGTCCCTCTGCAACCCACCTAAGACCCTCCCGTGTCCACTCCAGCCTGGACGTAGGTATCTGTGCCCTTCACAAACCCCCTAAGCCCCCCCAGGATGGCTTCAGCCTGGACATAGGTATCTGTGCCCCCCCAAACTCCCTATGCCCCCCCGGGACTTTTACAGCCTGGAAGTAGGTATATGTGCCCCCAACAACCCCCCCCTAAGCCCCCTGGGACCCTTCCAGCCTGGCCATAGGTATCTGTGCTCCCCCGAACCCCACAAGCCCCCCGGGACTCCTCCAGCCTGGATAGGTATCTGTGCCCCCCCAGAACACCCTAATCCCCCTCAGGACCCCTATACCCTGGACGTAGGTATCTGTCCCCCCATGAACCCCCTAATCCCCCCAGCGACCCCTCCAGCCTGGACCTAGGTATCTGTGCCCCCCACGACCCCCGGTGTTGAGAATATTTTGCTAGCTTGGCAGTTGGTAGTGTGGGAAGCTAAGATGTTTAGGTTTTTAGGATGGGTTAATTAGGCTTTGAGCTTTGTTTTGAGAAGTTGGCCTTGGCTAGTTCTATGAAGTTACAGCTGCGGGTGTGTTAAATTTGTTAACCAATTAGCAACTGCTTGCTTGCCTGCTTTAAGAGTATAAAGAGCATGCTGGAAATGAATAAAGTACTCTCTGCTTATGATCACATGGGTTGTCAGACTCTGTCCCTGCTCCTCTGCGATGCAACACCCCGGGACCCCTACAGCCTGGACATAGGTATCTGTGTCCCTCTGCAACCCACCTAAGACCCTCCCGTGTCCACTCCAGCCTGGACGTAGGTATCTGTGCCCCTCACAAACCCCCTGAAAACACCGAGACCCTTTCAGCCTGGACGTAGGTATATGTGCCCCCCACAACCCCCCAAAGTCCCCCTGGGACCCCTCCAGCCTGAACATAGGTATCTGTGCCCCCCAGAAACCCCCTTATCCCCCCGGGACAACTACAGCCTGGCCATAGGTATCTGTGCCCCCCACGAACCCCCTAACCCCCCCCCAAGGATACCTACAGCCTGGACGTAGGAATCTGTGCCCCCCAAACACCTAAGCCCCCCTGGGACCCCTACAGCCCAGATATAGGTATCTGTGCCCCCCATGGACGCCCTAAGCCCCTGAGGAACCCCTACAGCCTGGACATAGGTATCTCTCCCCCACAAACCCCCTAACCCCCCCAGAGATACCAACAGCCTTGACGTAAGTATCTGTGCACCCTACAAACGCCCTAAGCCCCCCCGGGATCCTGGAGACCGGACGTAGGTAACTATGCTCCCCGAACCCACTAAGCCCCCCAGGGACCACTACAGCCTGGACATAGGTATCTGTGACACACAAAACCCTCCAAAGTGCCCAGGACCCTACAGCCCGGACATAGGTATCTGTGCACCCCACGAACCCCCTAAGCCCTCCAGGGACCTCTACAGCCTGGAGGTTGGTATCTTTGCCCCAAATAAAACCCCTAAGCCCTCCGGGACCCTTCCAGCCTAGACGTAGGTATCTGTGCCCGTCAGAAACCCCCTAACCCCCAGGGAAACTCTACAGCCTGGACGTAGATACCTGTGCCCCCCATAAACTCCCTAAGCCCCCCCGGGACCCCTACAGTCTGTACGTACGTATATGTGCCCCTCAGAAACCCCTTTATCTCCCAGAAACCTTAACAGCCTAGACATAGGTATCTCTGCCCACCACGAACTCCCTAAGCACCCCATTGACCCTTCCAGCCGGGATGTAGGTATCTGTGCCCCCCACGGACCCCCTAACCCCCCTAGTGACCCCTACAGCCTGGACGTGGGAATATGTGCTCCCCACAAACCCCCTAAGCCCCTGAGAGACTTCTACAGCCTGGAAGTAGGTATGTGTGCCCCCCATGATCTCCTAAGACCTCCGGGACCCCTACAGCCTGGACAGAGGTCTGGGGGGCCCCCTGAACCCCTAAGCCCCCCGGGACCCCTACAGCCTGTACGGAGGACTGGGGGGTGCCCCGGAACCCCCTAAGCCTCCCGGGACCCCTACAGCCTGGAGAGAGGGCTGGGGGGGCCCCAACCCACCCCGAGACCCCTTCAGCCTGGAGAAAGGACTTGGGGGGGCCCTAACCCACCCTGAGACCCCTACAGCCTGGAGAGAGGGCTGGGGGGCCCCAAACCCCATAACCACCCGCGGAACCCCTACAGCCTAGAGCAGGGGTGTCCAAACTACGGCCCGCGGGCCAACTGCGGCCCGCGGGTCAGTTTTTATTGGCCCGCAGCAAATTCTGAAAATATAATTGAATATGGCCCGCACATGGTGCTTGAGCTCAACTCTGTTGCACTTCTCAGTTTCAACACTAGATGGAGCCAGTCCCCTCGCCCACAGCCTCAGCTCGCTCGCTCGCTCCACTGCCGGAGCCGGCACAAGGCTCTGCTGTGAGCTCCTTGGGCAGTGCAGCTGCAGAGCCCGGCCTGACCCAGTGCTCTGAGCTGTGCGGTGGCGGTGGTGGCATGTCCCGGCTCCAGCCGGGTGGCGCGGCTGTAACACTGCCAGCCACTGGTGCTCCAGGCAGCACGGTAAGGAGGCAGGGAGCAGGGTGGGTTGGATAGAGGGCAGGAGAGTCCGGGGTGGTGGTCAGGGGGCGGGGGTGTGGATAGGGGTTGGGGGGAACAGGGGGTTGAATGGGGGCAGGGGTCCCGGGGGATAGTCAGGAAGGAGGGGGGTTGGATGGGGTGGCAGGGGGCAGTGAGGGGCAGGGGTTCTGGGGGCAGTCAGGGACAGGGAGAAGGGGTGGGTGGATGGGGCAGGGGTCCCGGGGGGTAGTCAGGAAGGAGGGGGGTTGGGTGGGGTGGCAGGGGGCAGTGAGGGGCAGGGGTTCTGGGGGCAGTCAGGGACAGGGAGAAGGGGTGGGTGGATGGGGCAGGGGTCCCGGGGGGTAGTCAGGAAGGAGGGGGGTTGGGTGGGGTGGCAGGGGGCAGTGAGGGGCAGGGGTTCTGGGGGCAGTTGGGGACAGGGAGAAGGGGTGTGGATGGGGCAGGGGTCCCGGGAGGGCCGTCAGGAATGAGAGGAGGGGTTGGATGGGGCGGCAGGGGCCCAGGGGCAGTCAGGGGACAGGGAGCAGGTGTGTGTGGATGGGGCAGGGGTCCCAGAGGGACCATCAGGGAATGGGGCAGTTGGATGGGGCAGGAGTCCTGGCCGGGGGGGTGGGTGGTAGATAGGAGGTGGGGGCTGGGCCATGACCCCCTCCCCTAACCGGCCCTCCATACAATTTACGAAACCCGATGCGGCCCTCAGGCCAAAAAGTTTGCCCGCCCCTGGCCTAGAGGGAAGGCTGGGGGGCCCCTGAACCCCTAAGCCCCCCCAGGACCCCTACAGCCTGGAGAGAGAGTTGGGGGGCCCCGGTACCCCTAAGCCCCCCCGGGACCCCTACAGCCTGGAGAGAGGGCTGGGGAGCCCCCAGAACCCCCTCAGCACCCTGGGATCCCTACAGCTGGGAGAGAGGGCTGGGGGAGCCCCTAAGCCCCACAGGGACCCCTACAGCATGGAGAGCTGGCTGGGGGTCCCCCCAGAACCCACTAAGTCCCCTGGGACTCCTACATCCTGGAGAGAGGGCTGGGGGCCCCCCAAACCCCGTAAGTCTCCCCGGTACCCCTACAGCCCGGATTGAGGGCTGGGGGGTCCCCTGAAACCCCATAAGCCCCCCGGGACCCCTACAGCCTGGAGAGAGGGCTGGCCCCCCCCCAGAACCCACTAAGCCCCCCCAGTACCCTACAGTCTGGATAGAAGCTGGGGGGTTCCCCCAAGCCCCATAAGCACCCCCGGGACCCCTACAGCCTGGAGAGAGGGCTGGGCCCCCCCCAGAACCCACTAAGCCCCCCCAGGACCCCTACAGCCTGGAGAGAAGCCTGGGGGCCCCCCCGGAACCCACTAAGCCCCCCTGGGACCCCTACAACCTGGAGAGAGGGCTGGGGGGGCCCAACCCACCCCGAGACCCCTACAGCCTGGAGAGAGGACTTGGGGGGCCCCTAACCCACCCCAAGACCCCTACAGCCTGGAGAGAGGGCTGGGGGGCCCCAAACACCCTAACCCCCCCCAGAACCTCTACAGCCTAGAGAGAAGGCTGGGGGGCCCCCAAAACCCTAAGCCCCCCAGGACCCCTACGGCCTGGAGAGAGAGTTGGGGGGGCCCCCCGGTACCCCCTAAGCCCCCACAGGACCACTACAGCCTGGAGAGAGGGCTGGGGAGCCCCCAGAAACCCCTAAGCCCCCCTGGGATCCCTACAGCCAGGATAGGGGGCTGGGGGCCCGCCCGGAACCCCCTAATACCCCCGGGACCCCTACATTCTGGAGATGGGGCTCAGAGGGCCCCCAGAACCTCCTAAGCCCCAGTGACGGCTGCAGTGACACCGTGTGGACATGAAGGGTAATGCACAGAGCAGTTCCTGCATGGAGCAACAGTGACACCGTGTGGCCACGCAGGGTAATGCACAGAGCATTTCTCTCAGAGGAACAGTGACACCGTGTGGCCATGAAGGGTAATGCACAGAGCATTTCTATCAGAGGAACAGTGACACTGTGTGGCCAGACAGGGTAAGGCACAGAGAATTTCTAAATGAGCAACAGTGACACCGTGTGGTGACAAAGGGTAATGCACAGAGCATTTCCTGCATGGAGCTACAGTGACACCGTGTGGCCACGCAGGGTAATGCACAGAGCATTTCTCTCAGAGGAACAGTGACACCATGTGGCCACGCAGAGTAATGCACAGACTATTTCTCATGGAGCAACAGGGACTCTGTGTGGCAACTAAGGGTAATGCACAGAGCATTTCTCACAGAGCAACAGTGACACCATGTGGCCACGCAGGGCAATGCACAGAGAAGTTCCTGGAGCGAAGTGGGCAGTGAGCAGAGCAATCACCAAAACAGACTCATCTCATTGAGAGTGGTGGCTGCTCCACTCCCAGCTGGATGGCTCTTACCTGGTATCAGTAATCCTTGCTATCTCATCGCTCTCACTCACTTTCCATCACAGGAGGGGAGCGGACGCTGACCCTCTACTTCTTTTCTATTGGTACTAACTCAGCACAAAGGGGGGAAACAAACAGCATCTCAGTCAGCAACATTACATAGGTTCTTCTCCCATTTTTCACACCCCAGACCTCCACCCATAACCCTTCTTCCATTACACCTTCAGGACCACAACTAGAAAGAAGCCTGTTGCAACTACACCCAAAACAGCCACTCTGAACAGGAGACTTGTGCCTTTCCCTGATCTGAATCCCACAGAGACACATATCCAACGAAGAACAAAACTGGAGTGACAACAGAGGCGGGATTCCAAGCACTGACCGCTTACTTATAGCCACTTAATCGGGAGGCAGAAAGCTGAGAACTATTCATGTCTCCTTAGAAGGCTGTCCAGGCTTCTCAGGTCCATTTCTGCCATATTCTCGACCGGTGAGGGCTCCTGGATGATTCCTCTGCAAATTAATAAAGCCAAGCAAGAACTATCACTACACAGAGCTCTATTGCTGTGTTTAATCTTACCCTCATCCCTCTGCAGTCCCATCTACATCTGCCCCACTCGATGAACAGAGACTGAGTCAATGCCAACAGACACCACTCTACTCCACTAGCCACTACCCTGCAGGATTTTTGTCCCCTCCTACTTCTTCACAGCTCCCGATACACAGCTTTTGGGGCTGCACACGTAGCACGCCTGCCCGTGTCCTAGGAAGGTAGACAGCACAAGGAGAGGAAAGGAGGGAGAGAGTCCATGGGGCTGATCAATGGACACATTCAGTAGGAATTTGGGGTCCGTGCATCAGTGGCTTAGTTGTATGATATCTGGGGGTGGGGGCTGCACTGTGAGGTAGAGGGGTTTAGGGTTCCCAAGCTGTACTGAGGGAATGTGGGATTCATAAGCCTTGGAGAGTAAGGGCAGGGTGGAGGGGGTTGAAAGGCCCCAGTGTGGCTGGGAAGGGTAACAGGAATTGGAGAGGGAAGCCTGGCTGGCTGTGGGTGGCATGGGGAAATGCGGTGCTGAGGAAGTGGGGCCCAGCAAAGGAGAAATAGGTTGGAGCCAATTGGGGTTGAGGTGTAGGGATTGGGTGTCATGGAGGATGTTGGGGTGCCCTGAGATGGGGAACAGATGGGGTGGATTGCAGGGCTACGTGCAGGGGGCAGATTGGGGTGGGGCGAGCGGAGTGCTGGCAAGTGTGGGGATGCCAGAGCAGGTTGGAGGAGGTTGAATGGGTCGCGGTGGGGGGCAGGCTGGAATGCACTGAAGGAGATGCTGGGTGCATTACCTCGAGTGGCCACCTGGTGTCACTATTTTCCTCCCAGAGCAAGAGTGAAACCGGGTGGCCAATCCAGATAATTCACAAACCATTTCCCCTCATCAAGAGACAGTGACAACGAGGGGCCACTCGGGGTTAATGCACAAAGTACTTCCCTCATGGAGCAGCAGTGTCAGTGGGTAGCCTCTTGGGAGAATGGAGACAGCATTTATCTCATGGAGCAAGACACACAGGGTGGGCCAGGGCCGGCTCCAGACCCCAGCGCACCAAGCACGTGCTTGGGGTGGCATGCCGTGGGGGGCGCTCTGGCTGTCGCCAGGAGGGCAGCAGGCGACTCCGGTGGACCTCCCGCAGGCGTACCTGCGGATGCTCCACCGGAGCCGCAGGACCGGTGACCGCCAGCGCGCCCCCCGTGGCATGCCGCCGTGCTTGGGGCGGCAAAATTTTAGAGCCGCCCCTGGGATGGGCAAAGCATTTCCTTCATGGAGCAACTGTGCATCACCCTGCGTGGCTACACGGTGTCACTGTTGCTCCATTCGGGAAATGCTCTGTGCATTACCCCACATGGCCACACGGTGTGACTAGTTATTTCCCTCATGAAGCCACAGAGACACTAGGTCAGGGGTCAGCAACTTCTGGCAGCCACATGCCGATTTTCAATGGCACACAGCTGCATGCCGGGACTCCAGTGTGCCATTAAAAATCCTGCCAGCACGGCAAGCTGCAGGGTCTGCGCTCCCATGCTGGAGCACGGGGCCGAGCGCAGCAAGCCGCCGGCCCCTCCCCCGGATCCCTGCTGCCGCACGCAGAGCTCTGGGGCCAGGGCTGCAGGCTCCCATGGGGCAGCATAGGCTGGCTCTGCTTGGAGGCTCATGGTAAGGGGATCTGGGGCCGGGCAGGTTGGGTAAGGGCAGTCAGGGGACAGGGAGCAGGGTTGGTTGGATAGGGGTGGGATCCCACGGGGTGGCTAGGGGCAGGGATCGCTGGAGGCGGCAGACAGGGAACAGGGGGGTGGATGGGGCATGGGAATTCCAGGGGGTGGGGGCTGGATAGGAGTCAGGGGACAGTTAGGGTAGGGGGGTCTCTGGAGGAGGTGGTCAGGGGACAAGGAGCTGGGGGGGTTGGATGAGTCAGGAGTTTTGAGGGGGGCTGTCATGAGGCAGGGGTGTGGAGAGGGTTGCAGCAGGCAGGGAGCAGGGGGAGGATTGTACGGGTCAGGAGTTCTGGGGGTCCTGTTGGGGGTGGGGAGTGGTTGGTTGGGGCTTGGGAGTCCGGGGGTCTGTCTCGGGGTGTGGATAAGGGTTGGGGCAGTCAGGGGACAGGATCCTAGGGAGGCAGTCAGGGGACAAGAACAGGGAGGCTTAGATAGGAGATAGGGTTCTGGGGGGCAGTTAGGGGCAGGGGTCCCAGGAGGGGGTAGTCAGGGGACAAGGAGCGGAGGGGGTTGGAGGTTCTGAGGGGGGCAGTCACCCAGCCCTCTGCCCTGAGCCCTGACACCCCCCCCCACACACATACCCAGCCCCCCCCGCCCTGACACCAGGACCCCCCTCACATGGCCCCAGTCCTCTGCCCTGACTCTTGCACCCCTGCACATCCCCACCCCCACCCTGAGCACCTAACGGGAGCTCCTGCACCCCGACTCACATTCCCACCTGCACCCCTCACACCAAATGGGAGCTGCCCAGGTAAGTGCCCCCACACCCAGACTTCCTGCCCCAACCCTGAGCCCCCTCCCTCATTCTAGCTCCTGGGCCAGACCCTTCAGCCCCAGCCCTGTGCTCAGTCCACTCCCACCCTCAGCTCAGTGCAGAGAGAGGAAGAGAATGGGCCAGAACCAGGGAGAAGGTAGCTACCCACTGTATGTGGGCAGGGCCCCGCACAGCCTGCTGGCGGCCTAGTGGAACAGAACCCCAGACCAGCAGCGGGTTGAGCAGGCCAGCGGTGTAAGATCAACATTTTAATTTAATTTTAAATGAAGCTACTTAAACATTTTGAAAACCTTGTTTATTTTACAATACAACACTAGTTATATAATATATAGACATAGAAACTAAAGAGACCTTCTGAAAAACATTAAGGTTTCGCGTGCCAGTAATACATTTTAGAGTGAATAAATGAAGACTCGGCACACCGCTTGTGAAAGGTTGCTGACCACGATATAGACAATAACGCTATTTCACTCCAGTGTCTTCCTAAATGTTAATAGTGCTTTTTTGATCTTTGAATCACAGCTATAGAAATAGAGATAGACAAGACCCGAGCTAACATTTACCCTTCTAACAATGCAGGCTGCATTTCAAACCTCTATTCCTTTACAGATCTTCCTAACCAGTCTTTAAAGTTCGGCCATGGGTCAAGGTCAGTTTGTGAGTTAATTAACTCTTGCTGGCCCCGTCACCTTACAGTGAGATATTACATTACACGCAGATCACCACAAGGTCTCTGTGGCTTTGAGCTCCTTAGGACCTAGCCTTTAGAATGCTCTTTGCCACTGACCAATCCCTGTGAGAAGGGTGCAGGTCTCCCCTTTCTAGCTCCTCTTGGGCCGCTGGCACTTGCTGGGCAATGAGACCACGCTCTCCTGAGGGAACGGAGGTCTCTCCTTTACAGTGATTTTCTCTCTGCCCCATTCGAACGCCCCTGGCTTAAGGACCACCCTGTAAGGAAGGTTTGGGTCTCCTTTGCCAAGCAAATTAAACCACAGGTCACTTTGACACGCCCGGCAAAATGACTGCCCTGTAACCAGGGTGTAAGGTCTTATCCCTCGAACGCTTAAACTAGGGGAGCCTTTTTGTGCCTGTGGCTGAGTGACACCCCCACCCCTTGAGAAGGCTTGAGCTTCCGTTTCTCTTAGTGACAGGAAATTCCCCCACAATTATTTCTACTGGACTTTTTTGAGATTTGAAGTGAAATCTTACTTGCGACCTATCCAGGTCAGATGCAACATGGTGTGGCGAAGGGGCAGCTGTAAGGGGATGGTGGAGGCCGTGGAAAATTCGCCCCTTTTCTCAAAAAAGCCAATAAAAGACCCAACCATGCAAATGTCACACTGTCTGGAAATGAACAGGTGAGGTGGCGGGGGCTCCTTTCAGACCCTCACTTCCACCTCATCCTTCCTCAACTCCTTTTGCCCTGCCCAATTTACACCGCTCAACCAACCACAACTTTGACCCTTTGTTTTCTTGTGCACAAGAATTCCAGGCAAATTTCCTGTGTCCAAATTCCAGGCCTTGTGTTTCTTTGGAGATAGACAGAGGAGATTCCTAGGGCTACGGCCGAAGGGATTGAAGTGGCTATCCTTTCTGAAATGTGTTGATGTTCAGGTGTTGTAAGCACATGCGGTGGTATTCAGAGCCAGCACGTGGGTGCACCTAACCCTACTAACAGGACTGCGTCACAAGGACGAGGGATCTTTTCTGGTAAAGGTTAGGGAGCACCAAGTTATTTTCTTGGTGAGGTAGGAAGGTAAGTCCGGAAGGGTGTCGCTGAGAGATGGAGGATTGATCGGAAAGGAGACACTCAGCAGGATCCCTCCCTTACCTGTTCATTTCCAGATCTTTTCACATTGGGGACTTCCCCCCGCTCCCTGCACACACCGAGTTTAAAGGAAGCGTATTTTACTAAAGAAAGGGTGACCGCCCTGTAATCAGGGTTCAGGCCCCTTTTCTCCTGTCTACATTGGCCCTCTTAATGGCACCCAACATAGTCACTCTGCAGAGCAGATACTGGCCCCTCCTCAGCCACAGAGCCCCGTACCCAAGGAGGAAGCACACAGCCTATGAAGAAAACTACAGCAAGTACAGATGAGGAACAGCCAGTTATGCAGAAACCCAAAAGGACTATTCATGTCTCCTTAGAAGGATGTCCAGGCTTCTCAGATCCACTTCTGCATATTCTCCTCCAGCGAGGGCTCCTGGACAATTCCTCTGCAAACTAATAAAGCCAAGCAAGGACCATCACTACACAGAGCTCTATGAATGTCCTCATCCCTGCCTCCCTCTCCCATTCCATCTACATCCCCCGGACTCAATGAACAGAGACTGAGTCAACATCCACAGACACTGCTCCACTCTAGCGCCCACTATCCTGCATGATTTTCATCCCCTCTTACTTGTTCATAGCTCCCGAGACCAAGCCTGTGGGGATGCACACCTAGCACTCCTGCCCCTGTTCTATGAAGGGAGAAGGCACAAGGAGAGGCAAGGACAGAGACAGAGAGGGTATATGTCTACACTACCAGATTAGTTCGATATAAGTTAATTTGAATTTGTAGAATCGACCTTACAAAGTCGAATTTGTGTGTCCACTCTAAGGACACTAATTCGACTTTGTGAGTCCACACTAACGGGGCAAGCGTCAAAATTGGAAGCAGTGCACTGTGGGAAGCTATCCCACAGTTCCTGCACTCCCCGCTGCCCATTGGAATTCTGGGATTTCCCCCCAATGCATGCCCCACACTGGTGGGGCAGTGGTGGCAGACCCACTGAGAATGGCATGCAGTGCCTCGTAGAACCGGCATGTCTGGGGCTGGGCTCCGGAGCGTCCGTTTGCCGCTCTGATTTTTTGGTAGCCTTGTCTCAGCTCCTTGACTTTCACGCGGCACTGCGTTGTATCCCGGCTGTATCCTCTGAGTGCCATGGCTTTGGAGACCTTCTCGTAGGTCTTTGCATTCCGTTTGTTGGAGCGCAGCTCCGAAAGCACAGGCTCATCGCCCCACACAGCAATGAGATCCAAGACTTCCTGGTCAATCCATGCTGGGGCCCTCTTTCTAGTCTGAGATTCCCTGGACTCCTCTGCTGGAGAGCTCTGCATCGTTGCCAGTGCTGCTGAGCTCGCCACGACGTCCACACAGGAAATGAGATTCAAACTGGCCAGACAGGAAAAGGAATTCAAATTTCCCTGGGGCTTTTCCTGTGTGGCTGGTCAGAGCATCCAAGCTCGGACTGCTGTCCAGAGCGTCAACAGAGTGGTGCACTGTGGGATAGCTCCCTGAGCTACTAAGGTCGATTTGCATCCACATCTAGCCTAATTCGACATAGCCATGTCGAATTTAGCACTACTCCCCTCGTCGGGGAGGAGTACAGAAGTCGAACTAAAGAGCCCTCTATGTCGAATTAAATAGCTTCGTGGTGTGGACGGGTGCACGGTTAATTCGAATTAACGCTGCTAAATTCGAATTAAAGTCCTAGTGTGGACCAGGCCAGAGAGAAAGAGAGTGTTGGCCAACACACTAGAGAGACAGAGAGCGAGAAAATGAGAAACACGGGAGGAAGGCAAGCAACTTGTCACCTGGAGTCATCCTCCTGCATCCAACCTTCCGCTGCAGAGGACACACCGGTACTGGCCAGCAGACTGAGCAGCCCCTGAAAATAGGGACCTTGTCTCCCTCATAACCACAGCAGGGCCTTCACCTAACAAGACACTTATCTCACTGACAGTGGTCCTTGCTCCACTCCCAGCTGGATGGCTCTTCCCTGGCATCAACAATGCTTAGAATCTCCCAGCTCTCGCTCCCTTTCCATGGCATGTGCGGAGTGGATTCTGACTCTCCACTTGGTACTAAACCCAGCACTAGGGGGAAAAACCAATCAGTTAGCATCTCAGGCTGCAATGTGCATAGGTTCTTCTTCTCCCATCTACCACACCTCAGGGCTCCGCCCTCAACACTCCTCCCATTACAGCTTTAGCACTACAACTAAAAAGCAGCCCACTGCACCTACATCCAAAATACTCACTCTGCACAGGAGACTTGTGCCTTTGCCTCGTCTGAATCCCACAGAGCACCGTGTCCAATGAGGAAATTCAGAGCCTCTGAACAAAACCGGAGCCAGTACAGATGAGGGATTCCAAGCACTGACCGCTTACTCACAGCCAGTTGTGCGGGAGGCAGAAATCTGAGGACCGTTCATGTCTGCTTAGAAGGATGTCCAGGCTCCTCAGGTCCGCATCTCCTGCTTTCTCCTTCAGCTGCTGCTCCTGGACAATTCCTCTGCAAGCGCAGGAAATGAGCGAAGCAAGGGCCATCACTACACAAAATTCAATTGGTGCAGGTAATCTTGCCCTCATGCCTGCCTCCCTCTCCCATCCTATCTACATCAAGCCCACTTGAAGAGATACAATCAACATCCACAGTCACCCGCTCACTACGATGCATGATTTTCGTCCCCTCCTACTTGTTCATAGCTCCTGAGATCTAGCCTGAGGGGATGCACACGTAGCACTCCTGCCCGTGCCCTATGAAGGGAGACAGCAAAGAGAGAGAGAGTGTATGTGTTGGCCAACACAGTACAGTGGAGTAGAGAAGACAGAGAGAAACAGAGGAGGAAGGCAAGCAACTCACCACCTGGAGTCATCCTCATGGATCTAACCTTCTCCTGCTGAGGACACACCGATCCTGGCCAGAGAAATGATCAGCCCCTGAAAATGGGGACCATGTCTCCCTCAAAACCACAGCTAGTCAGGATCCTTTTCTTACAAACCCAGCCCCACCTAACGGGGTGTCTCTACCTGTAGCCAGGTGGGCCGTGAGCAGAACCCTCAGCAAAACAGATACTTATCTCAGTGATAGTAGCAGCTGTTCTGCTCCCAGATGGACGGCTCCTGCCTGGCACCAACAACGCTCGCAGTCTCGTCACTCTCACTCATAAGGGCAGTAGACTTTGACATGTGACATCTTTTTGCTTGGTACTAAAACCAGGGGATAAAACAAGTAAGCTACCGTCTCAGTCAGAAATGTCTCGTAGGCTCTTCTTTTCCCCTCTCACGCACAGCGGGGTTCCGCCCTCTACCCATTACACCTTTAGGACTAAAAGTACAAAAGCACGTCTTACAACAACACCCAACAGAGTCACTCTGCACAGCAGACTCTGGCCCCTCCTCACCCTTAATCCCACAGAGCCCTGTACCCAACAAGAAACCACACGGTCAATGAAGAATACTACAGTGAGTACAGATGACTCTGAGTTCGAAGCACTGAGCCCTTACTCACAGTCAGTTATGCAGAAGGCAGAAACCTGAGGACTATTCTTGTTTCCTTAGAAGGATGTCCAGGCTGCTCAGGTCCACTTCTGACATTCTCATCCAGCTGGGGCTCCTTGACGATTCCTCTGCAAACTAATAAAGCCAAGCAAGAACTGTCACTGCACAGAGCTCTATGAATGCCCTCATCCCTGCCTCCCTCTCCCATCTCATCTACATCAGCCCGACTCGATGAACAGAGACTGAGTCAACATTGACGGTCACCGCTCCACTCTAGCGCCCACTACCCTGCATGATTTTCATCCCCTCCTACTTCTTCATAGCTCCTGATACCTAGCCTGTGGGGATGCACACCTAGCACTCCTGCCCGTGTCCTATGAAGGGAGACAGCACAAGGAGAGGCAAGGACAGAGACAGAGAGAGTGTTGGCCAACACACTAGAGAAGAGAGTGAGAGAGAGAGAGAGAGAAACACAGAGAAAGGCAAGAAACTGATATGGGCCATTAGCAGAACCCTCAGCAAAACAGACACTTATCTCACTGACAGTGGCGTCTGCTCGACCCCCACATTGACGGCTGTTGTCTGGCATGAACAATGCTCACAGGCTCGCTGCTCTCACTCACTTTCCATCGCATGAGGGCAATAGACTCTGATGTGTGACTGCTGGGTTTAGTACCAAGGAAGAAGTAAAAGGAAGAAAAAAATAAAATAAAATTACCATCTCCGTCTGCAATGTCCCATAGTCTCTTCATTTCACATCTCCCGTATCCCACAGCTCTGCCCTCAACCCATCTCCCATTACTACTTTACAGCTGCAACTAGAAGGGACCCATTTTAACTGCACCCAAAATAGTCACTTTACTCAGGAGATTCTCTTGTCCCTTCCCCAGCCTTAATCCCAAAGAGCCTCGTACCCAATGAGGAAGCACACGGCCTCTGAAGGAAACAAGAGTGAGTACAGATAAGGAATTGAAAACACTGACTTCTTACTCATAGCCAGTTATCCAGAATGCAGAAAGCTGAGGACTGTTCATGTCTCCTTAGAAGGATGTCCAGGCAGTTCAGGTCCACTTCTGCCAGCTTCTTCTCCAGATGAGACTCCTGGACAATTCCTCTGCAAACTAATAAAGGCAAGCAAGAACTATCACTACACCAGTGGTTCTCAACCTTTTGTACTGATGATCCCTTTTACATAGAAAGCTTCTGAGTGTGACCCTCCCCTTATAAATTAAAAACACTTTTTGTATATTCAACACCATTATAAATGCTGGAAGCAAAGTGATGTTTAGGATGGAGGATGACATTTCACAACCCCCCAAATAACAACCTTGCAGCCCCCTGATGGGACCTAAACCCCAGTTTGAGAACTCCTGCACTACATGGAGCCCAATTAAGGCCCTCTTCCCTGTGTCGCTTTCGATCTGTCTTAGCCCCACAACACCAACAGTCACCGCTCCAGTCTTGCACAGACTGCCCTGCATGATTTTCGTCCCCTCCTACTTCTTTATGGCTCCCAAGACACAACCTGTGGGGGTGCACACCTAGCTCGCCTGCCAATATCCTAAGAAGGGAGACAGCACGAGGAAAGGCAAGGACAGATTGAGAAAGAGTGTTGGCCAACACACTAGAGAAGAGAGAGAAACACGAGAGAAAGGCAAGTAATTCACCACCTGGACTCATTCTCCTAGATGCAACCTTCTGCTGCGTACGACACACTGCTCCTGGCCAGAAAACTGAGCAGCCCCTAAAAATGGGGATCTTCTCTCTCTCAAAACCACAGCTAGTCAGGAACTTTTCTTACAAACACAGCCTCAGCAAACGGGGCATCCCTTTCAGGAGCAAGGTGGGCCGTGAGCAGAGCAATCACCAAACCAGACACTTATCTCATTGACAGTGATGACTGTTCCATTCCCAGTCGGATGGCTTTTTCAAGGCATCAATAATTCTCGCAGTCCAATCACTCTTGCTCGCTTTCCATCGCATGAGGGCAGTAGACTCTGACTTGTCACTTCTTTTCCCTTGGAAATCCAGCGGAAGAACAAGTCAGTCACCATCTCAACTGGCAATGTTGGGCAGCCGCTTCTTTTTGCCTCTCGCACAGGGTGGGGCTCTGCCCTGAACCCTCCTCCCATCACGCCTTTATGACTACAAGTAGAAAGCACCCCTTGCGACGACACCTGAAATAGTCACTCTGCACAGATGACTCTGGTCAGACACACCAAACCTGTGGGGAAAACACGTAGAAATTGTGCTTCTTTTTGGCTTGTAACTTATTGCTTCTTGTAGCTTTTTGCTTCCAGCAAGCACGGACAAGGAGGAGCAAAGGGGAGGGCTAGTTGAGGTGCACAGCGGGCCCACCACAGTCCCAGACTGCACGCCAGGGGAGATCTAGTCATTGAGTGTTGGGGTTCTTAGGGATTGGCTTCTTTTTGGCCTTGTTTTCAAATGGGTTTATCTTGATTTTTGGCTTATTGTCAAAGTCGGGGTGCTTATTTCCCCAGTGAAAGTTAGCAATTGTGACTCTGGTCCCTTCCTCAATTGAATTGGGAGCCCCACACCCAACAAGGAAGCAAACAAAGTGTGAAGAAAATCACAGCAAGTACAGATGAGGAATTCCAAGCACTGACCACTTACCCACAGCCAGTTATGCACGAGGCAGAAAGCTGAGGACTGTTCATGTCTCCTTAGAAGAATGTCCAGGCTCCTCAGGCCCACGTCTGCCAATTTCTCCTCCGGCTGCTGCTCCTGGACAATTCCTCTACAAGTGCAGCAAATAAGCCAAGCAAGAGCCCTCACTACAAAAAATTCAATTGGTGCGTGAAATCTTGCCCTCATCCCTGCCTCCCACATCAGCCCCACTAGAGCAGAGACTCAGTCAACACCCACAGTCACCGCTTCACTCTAGCGCCCACTGCCCTGCATCATTTCGGTCCCCTACTTGTTCATAGCTCACAAGACCTAGCCTGTGGGGATGCACACGTAACACACCTGCCCGTGTCTGACGAAGGAAGACAGCACAAGAAGAGGCAAGGACAGAGAGAGAGTGAGACAGACAGACAGACAGTGTGTGTTGGCCAACACATTAGAGGAGAGAGAGAGAGAGAGAGAGAGAGAGAAAAAAACGTGGGAGGGAGTCAAGAAACTCACCAGCTGGAGTCATCCCCCTGGATCTAATATGCTGCGGAGGACACACTGGTCCTGGCCAGAGACATGAGCAGCCCCTGAAAATGGGGACATCGTCTCCCTTGTAACCGCAACTACTCAGGAACCTTTTCTTACAAACCCAGCCCCAGCTAACGGGGCGCCCCTACCAGGAGCAAGATGGGCTTTGAGCAGAGCAATCACCAAAGAAGACACTTATCTCATTGAGAGTGGTGGCGGTTCCGCTCCCAGATGGACGCCTGCTGCGTCGCATCAACAACGCTTGCGGACTCATCGCTCTTGCTCTTTCCATTGCACGAGGGCAGTAGACTCTGGCCTGTGACTTCTTTTCTCTTGCTACTAAACCCAGCACAAGAGGGAAAAACAAATCAGTTACCCTTTCAGTCAGCAACTTTGGGTAGGCTCTTATTTTCCCCTCCCGCACACAGTGGGGCTCCGCCCTCAACCCTATTCCCATTACACCAGTAGGACTACAAGTAGAAAGCACCCCTTGCAAAGACACCCGAAATAGTCACTTTGCACAGCAGACTCTGGTCACACACACCAAATCTCAAGGGGGAAAATAAAACATAGAAATTGGGCTTGTTTTTGGCCTGTAGCTTATTGCTCGTTGTAGCTTGCTGCTTCCGGCAAGCAGGGGCAAAGGGGGGGAGGGTGAAGGGGGTGCACAGCGGACCCACCACAGTCCCAGACTGCACGCCAGGAGAGACCTAGTCATTGAGTGTTGGGGTTCTTAGGAATTGGCTTGTTTTGGGGCCTTATTTGAAATAGGATTAGCTTGATTTTTGGAATATTGTGAATTCAGAGTTCTTATCTACCCAGTGAAAGTTGGCAAGTATGACTCTGGTCTCTTCCCCAGCCTTAATCCCACAGTGCCCCATACCAAACAAGGAAGACAACAGCCTATGAAGAAAATTACAGTGAGTACAGATGAGGAATTCCAAGCACTCACTGCTTACTCACAGCCAGTTAGGCAGAAGGCAGAAACCTGAGGACTGTGGAGGTCTCCTTAGAAGGATGTCCAGGCTGCTCACGTCCACTTCTGCATATTCTCGTCCGGCGACGGCTCCTGGATGATTCCTCTGCAAACTATTCAAGTCAAGTAAGTACCATCACTACACACAGCACTACTGGTGCATTTAATCTTGCCCTCATCCCTGCCTCCCTCTCCCATCCCATCTACATCCGCTCGACTCGATGAACAGAGACTGAGTCAACATCCACAGACACCGCTCCACTCTAGCGCCCACTGCCCCGCATGATTTTCATCTCCTCCTATTTGTTCATAGCTCCCGAGATCTAGCCTGTGGGGATGCACACCTAGCACTCCTATCCGTGTCCTATGAAGGAAGACAGCACAAGAAGAAGCAAGAACAGAGACAGAGTGAGAGACAGACAGAGAGTGTGCGTTGGCCAACACATTAGAGGAGAGAGAGAGAGAGAAAAACATGGGAGGGAGTCAAGAAACTCATGAGCTGGAGTCATCCCCCTGGATCCACCCTTCTGCTGCAGAGGACACACCCCTCCTGGCCAGAGAAATTACCAGCCCCTGAAAATGGGGACCTTGTCTCCTTCATAACCACTAGTTAGGAACCTTTTCTTACAAACCCAGACCTTGCTAATGGGGCGTCCCTACCAGGAGCTGAGCCGTGAGCAGAGCAATCACCAAACCAGACACTTATCTCAGTGACAGTGGCCTCTGCTCAACTCCCAGATGGACGGCTCTTGCCTGGCATGAACAATGCTCACAGGCTCGCTGCTCTCACTCACTTTCCATCGCATGAGGGCAGTAGACTCCGACGTGTGACTTCTTTTTCCTTGGTACTAAACCCAGCAGAGGGGAGAAAAGCAAAAAAAGAAAATAGCATCTCCGTCTGCAATGTCGCGTAGTCTCTTCATTTTACAGCTCCTGTATCCCACGGTTCTGCCCTCAACCCATCTCCCATTACTACTTTACACCTGCAACTAGAAGGGACCCATTGTAACTGCACCCAAAATAGTCACTTTGCTCAGGAGACTCTTGGCCCTTCCCCCACCTTAATGCCACAGAGCCTCATGCCCAACGAGGAAGCACACGGCATGTGAAGAAAAGTACAGCAAGAACAGATGAGGAATTCAAAGCACCGACAGCTAACTCACAGCCAGTTATGCGGGAAGCAGAAAGCCGAGGACTGTTCGTGTCTGCTCAGAAGGATGTTCAGTTTCCTCATGTGGACATCTGCCAACTTCTCCTCTGGCTACGGCTCCTGGGAAATTCCTCTGGAAATGGATCTGCAAAAGCCAAGCATGAGCCATCACTACACACATCTCTATTGATGCTTGAAATCTTGCCCTCAGCCCTGCCTCCCTCTTCCAGCCCATCTACATCTACCCCACTTGATGAACAGAGACCAAGTTAACACTGACAGTCACCCCTCACCTCCCGCGCCCGCTACCTTGCACAATTTTCGTCCCCTCCTACTTCATCATGGCTCCCGAGACCTACCCTGTGGGGGTGCATACCTAACACACCTGCCCGTGTCCTACGAAGGGAGACAGCATAAGGAGAGGCAAGGACAGAGAGAGAGAGAGAGAGAGAGAGAGAGAGACAGACAGACAGACAGACAGACAGACAGACAGTGTGTGTTGGCCAACACATTAGAGGAGAGAGAGAGAAAAATGTGGGATGGAGTCAAGAAACTCAACAGCTGGAGTCATCCTCCTTGATCCAACCTTCTGCTGTGTAGGACCCACTGTTTGTGGACAGAGAAACGACCAGCCCCTGAAAATGGGGACCTTGTCTCCCTCGTAACCACAGCAGGTCAGGAATCTTTTCCTACAAACCAAGCCCCAGCTAATGACAAGTCTCAGCCTTTACCGGAGTCCTCCCCAAACCAGACACTTATCTCACTGATGGTGACGGCTGCTCCACTCCCAGATCGACGGCATCGCCATAGCCTGGCATCGACAACGCTTGTGGTCTCACGGCTCTTGGTGCTTTCCATCTCACAACGGGGGTGGGCTCTTACCCTTCACTTCTTTCTCCGTGGTACTAAGCACAACACAAGAGGGAAAAACAGAAGTTATCATCGGAATCTGCAGTGTTGTGTAGGTGGTTGTTCTCCCATCTCCCATTACACCTTTATAGCTCCATGGAGTCATGAAGAATCCCCTAGCTACCACCTGAGCTGGAACAAGAGCTGTACCAGGGAAAGAATTGTGCCCAAGCCTGGATGGGGTCCAGTCTGAGGAAAAAACTTACTGAAGCATCTCTGAGGGTGAGATTATCTGTTTTCAGTTTGATTAGACATAGATTTGCGCTTTTTAATTCGCTTGGTGACTCACTTTGTTCTGTCTGTTACTATTTGGAACCACTTAAATCCTACTTTCCGTATCGATAAAATCACTTTTTACTTATTAATTAACCCAGAGTTAACCTGGAGGGGGGGCAAACAGCTGTGCATCTCTCTATCAGTGTTATAGAGGATGAACTATTTTTGAGTTTACTCCCTATAAGCTTTATGCAGGGTAAAACGGATTTATTTGTGTTTGTACACCATTGGGAGTTGGGCATCTGAGTGCTAAAGACAAGCACACTTCTGTGAGCTGTTTTCAAGTAAACCTGCAGCTTTGGGGCAAGTAATTCAGACCCTGGGTCTATGTTGGAGCAGATGTGAGTATCTGGCTCAGCAAGAGAGGGTGCTGGAGCTAGCAGGGAAAGCAGGGGCAGAGGTAGACTTGGCACATCAGTTGGCAGCTCCCGGGGGGGGTGTCTGTGATCCAACCCATCACAGGGGCCATCACTGCCCCAAGTTCTATTGGTGTGTGAGATGCCGCCCTCCCTCTCCCACCCACCATACATCAGCCCCACTTGATGAACAGAGTCAGAGTCAACTCCTACACTCACCCCCACCACTACCAATGGAGGATCTAGTACCCATCATGCTTCTCTTCCCCCTCCCAATGCCCCAGTGGGATGCAGGCTCTCCAGCCCTAGACTGTGAGCATCCACCATTGCCCATGTTCTATGCAAGGAGACAAGGAGAGAGACAGAAATAGAGCGTGCACATGTTGGCCAACATATGAGAGCCAAGATACACATACAGGAAGGAGGCAAACTCAGCACCTGTAGTCACCTTCCTGGCTCTCCACAAAGAGAGTTATCGCACTTTGGGAAGACTCCATAGCACCTGACAATTCCTTGAGAGGGCACAAAGGATTCCCCCGAGCTTATCGTGCCCCCGTGAGATGCTGAGACCTTTCCTCAGGGGCCCTCCCCATACTCACAAATTCTCTCCACTGACAAGAGTATTTGCAGCCCTCCCTCAATACTGAACTTCAGCAAGTTTCCATTTGCTCTTACTCGGCAGATCATTGTCTGGCTTCCATGCCTAGGGATGGGCTCTGGGTGGCTGCTCCTTCTTTGGTCTCTGCCACAGGTTGGCCGATCTCTCATCTGACCAATCTCAGTACGACTGAAAAGAGAGAGAGAACACTTGTAAGCTAGGTCACCACTTGTGCATGGAAGAACAACGGACACACGTCACTGGCTGCTGCTCCCTCCTTCTTTATTCTTCTTCAGCTTACCCAGGGCCTAAAATACTCACCACTCTTAAGGAGCTACAGCCCTCCAGGAAAGGGACAATCCCAGACCACTGCCAGCCACAGCCAGAGCTGGACCTTCCCCAGGACCCATCCCATGGATAGGAGAAGCATCTCTCTGCTCTCCACGAGGCACCTCACTCTGCAGATACTGGATAGAGAAATATCATTTCACAAAAACACGCACCTGGCTCCTCCAACATTACAAGAGCACTCCTCAGCTCCACTGCAAAGTGAAACAGCTAGATTGTGCACGTCTGCTTCCTGCAGATGCTCTGCTGCCCTGGATCAGCCCTCTGCAAGAACAGCAAACCACCTATGGAAGAGCCATCACTGCCAAAAACACTATAGGTGCACAAGGCCTTCCAGTACCTGCCTCCAGTCTCGCACCAACTACCCTGCATGATTTTCATCCCCTCCTACTTCTTCATGGCTCCCAAGACCTAGTCTGTGGGGATGCATCCTTAGCACACCTGCCCGTGTCCTATGAAGGGAGACACCACAAGGAGAGGCAAGGATAGAGAGAAAGAGTGTGAGTGTGAGTGTGTTGGCCAACACAGTAGAGAAGAGAGCGAGGGGAACATGGGAGGAAGGCAAGCAACTCAGCACCTGGACTCATCCTGCTGGAACTAACCTTCTGCTGCGTAGGCTACACCGGTTCTGGCCAGAGACATGAGCAGCCCCTGAAAATGGTGACCTTGTCTCCCTTATAACCGCAGCTAGTCAGGAACCTTTTCATACAAACCCACCACCAGGTAACGGGGTTTCCCTACCTGGAGGCAAGCGGGCCATGAGCAGATCCCTCACCAAACCAGTCACTTATCTCACTGACAGTAGCAGCTGTTCTGATCCCAGTTGGACGGCTTTTTCGTGGCATCAACAATGCTCGCAGCCTGGTCCTTCTCGCTCGCTTTCCATCGCATGAGGGCAGTAGACTCTGACATGTGACTTCTTTTTCCTCGGCACTAAACCCAGCACAGGGGAGAAGAACAAAGTAAATTAGCATCTCTGTCTGCAATGTTGCATAGTCTCTTCATTTCACAGCTCCTGTGTCCCATGGCTCCGCCCTCACCTACTTCACACCTGCAACTAGAAGGGACCCATTGTAACTGCACCCAAAATAGTCACTTTGCTCAGTAGACTCTTGTCCCTTCCCCAGCCTTAATCCCAAAGAGCCTCCTACCCAACTGTGACCAAGTGGGAATGTTCGCAATGTTTTCCCTTAATACTGTGTGGGTGCCTCAGTTTCCCCTACACCTTTCTTAAATATCTAGGTGTGGGGGATCAGGGTGTATGATTTTTGCAGAGCTTAGAGGGCCCCTGTGATACTGTCTGCAGGGCCTTGTCTCCACCAAACTCCATGACACCAATGAGGAAGGACATGGCCTGAGAAGAAAACTACAGCGAGTACAGATAAGAAATTGAAAGCACTGACCTCTTACTCACAGCCAGTTATTCAGAATGCAGAAAGCTGAGGACTGTTCATGTCTCCTTATAAGGATGTTCAGGCTGCTCAGATGCACCTCTGCCAGTTTCTGCTCCAGCGAGGGCTCCTGGACAATTCCTCTGCAAGAGCAGCTGCAAAAGCCAAGCATGAGCCATCACAACACAAAGCTCTAATGGTGCTGGAAATTTTGCCCTCATCCTGCCTCCCTCTCCCATCTCATCTAGATCGGCCCCACTCGATGAACAGAGACCAAGTTAACACCAACAGTCACTGCTTCACTTTAGCGCCCATTGCCTCACATGGTTTTCGTCCCCTCCTACTATTTCAGAGCTCCCAAGACCTAACCTATGGAGATGCGCACCTAGCACACCTGCCCGTGTCCTATGAAGGGAGACGGCACAAGGAAAGGTAAGGATAGAGAGAGGGTGTGTGTTAGCCAACATGTTAGAGGACAGAGAGAGAAACACAGGAGGAAGGCAAGCAACTCGCCACCTTGAGTCATCCTCCTAAATCTTTCTGCTGCGGAGGACACACCGCTACTGGCCAGAGAACTGAGCAGCCCCTGAAAATGGGGACCTTGTCTCCCTCATAACCATAGCTACTCAAAAACATTTTCTTACAAACACAGCCCCAGCAAACGGGACGTCCCTACCAGGAGCAAGGTGGGCCATGAGCACAGCAATCACCAAAACAGACACTTACTCACTGACAGCAGCGGCTGTTCTGATCCCAGTTGGACGGCTTTTGCGTGGCATCAATAACTCTCGCAGTCCCATCGCTCTCACTCGCTTTCCATCGCATTAGGACAGCAGACTCTGACGCGAGATTTCTTTTCCCTTGGTAATAAACCCAGCAGAAGGGGAAAAAAAAAGTTACCAACTCAGTGGGCAACGTCGCATTGGCTCTTCTTTTCGCCTCTCCAACACGGCGGGGCTCCGCCCTCACTCTTCCCATCACACCTTTAGCATTACAACCAAAAAGCAGCCCTTGCAACAGTACCCGACAGTCACTCTGCACAGCAGATGCTGGCCCCTCCCCAGCCTTAACACCACAGAATCCTGTACCCAACGAGGAACCATACGGGCTGTGAATACAGTCAGTACAGATGAGGAATTCCAGGCACTGACAGCTTACATGAGAGGCAGAAAGCTGAGGACTGTTCATGTCTCCTTAGAATAAAGTCCAGACAACTCAGATCAACCTTTGCCAGTTTCTCCTCCGGTGAGGGCTCCTGAACGATTCAGCCGCAAACTAATAAAGCCAAGCAAGAACTATCACTACACAGAGCTCTATTAACGCTCTCATCCCTGCTTCCGTCTCCCATCCCATCTACCTCAGCCCGACTCGATGAACAGAGACTGGGTAAAAGCAGACAGTCACCGCTCCAATTTAGCACTCACTGCCCCTCATGGTTTTTCCTCTGCTCCTACTGCTCCATGGCTCCCAAGACCTAGCCTGGGAGGATGCACACTGAGCACCCCTGCCTGTGTCCTATGAAGGGAGATGGCACAAGGAAAGGCAAGGACAGAGAGAGACAGACAGAGAGAGTCAGAGAGATGGTGTGTGTTGGCCAACATATTAGAAAAGAGAGAGAGAGAAAAACATAGGAGGAAGGCAAGCAACTTGCCACCTGGTGTCATCCTCCTGGATCTAACCTGCTGCTGCAGAAGACACAAAACTACTGGACATGAGCACCGCCTGAAAATGGGGGCCTTGTCTCCCTCATAACCTGTGCTGTTCAGGAACATTTTTTTTTAACAAAGTCAGCCCCAGCTGATGGGGCGTCACTACCTGGAGCCAGATGGGGCGTGAGCAGAACCTTCAGCAAAATAGACACTTATCTCAGTGACAAGTGGCAGCTATTCCACTCCCAGATGGACGGCTTTTTCATGCCATCAATAATTCTCCAGGTCCAATCGCTCTTGATCACTTTCCATCGCATGAGGGCAGTAGACTCTGACGTGTGACTTCTTTTTCCTTGGTACTAAACCCAGCAGAAGTGGAAAAACGAACAAGTTACCATCTCCGTCAGCAATGTCACGTAGTCTCTTAATTTCATATCTCCCGTATCCCACGGCTCCGCCTTCAACCCATCCTCCATTACTACTTTACACCTGCAACTAGAAGTTACTTTGCTCAGGAGACTCTTGTCCCTTCCCCAGCCTTAATACCACAGTGCCCGGTACTCAACGAGGAAGCACAGGGCCTGTAAACAGAGCCGGCTCCAGGCACCAGCTGAGCAAGCTCGTGCTTGGGGTGGCACATTCTACAGGGCAGCTTCCGCCCAAACCTAGGGCGGCACAGCTGCTTTTTGCTGTTTTCGTTTGCTGTTCCAGCCGTCCTGTAGGGGCGGTGGCGCAGAGGAGGGGCGTGACCTGCAGCAACCTCAGCAGGGCAGCCCGCGTCCTTCCCTCCCCGCTGACCGGAGTGGAGCGGAGCCCTTCCGGCAGGCGGCGCGGCAGGCGGGGCCGCGAGGTAAGCGCCCCGCTGAAGCACTGGCCGCCCCCCTTCTCTCTTTCCCCTCCGCTCCCTCCCCTTCCCCCCCATTAGACCGGGCACGCACTCTGCAGCACAGAGTCCCCTGGCACCGGTCGCCCTGTAGGGGTTTTTGTTTTGTTTTTCCCCTGCTTTGCCGGCCGCATCCTTGTTTCTCCCCGCGCCCCCCCCTTTGCCGCTCCAGCCGCGCCATGTCCCCCCCACCAGCTTTGCCACTCCAGCTGCACCATTTTTTCCCGTTTTGCTGCTCCGGTGGCCCCGCCTGAGCCGGCCCTGCCTGTAAAGAAAACTACAGTGAGTAGAGGTGAGGAATTGAAAGCACTGACCTCTTACTCACAGACAGTTATGCAGAATTCAGAAATCTGAGGACTATTCATGTCTCCTTAGAAGGATGTTCAGGCAGCTCAGCTTCACTTCTGCCACCCTCTCCTCCGGCTAAGGCTCTTGGACGATTCCTCTGTAAACTAATAAAGCCAACCAAGAACTATCACTACACAGAGCTCTATGAATGCCCTCATCCCTGCCTCCTTCTCCCATTCCATCTACATCAGCCCTACTTGATGAACAGAGATGCAGTTAACACCGATAGTAACCACTCCACTCTACTATCCACTACCCAGCATGATTCTCGTCCCCTCCTACTTCTTCATGGATCCAGGAGACCTAGCCTGTGGGGATGCACACTTAGCACCCCTGCCTGTGTGCTATGAAGGGAGACAGCAGAAGGAGGGAGAGAGCAAGTGTTGGCCAACACTAGAGAAGAGAGAGAGAGAGAATCATGGGAGGAAGGCAAGCAACTCACCACCTGGTGTCATCCTCCTGGATCCAATCTTCTGCTGAGGAGGGAACACAGCTACTGGACACAGAAATGAGGACCTTGTCTCCCTCATAACCAAAGCTAGTGAGGAACATTTTCTTATAAATCCAGCCCCAGCTCATGGGGTGTCCCTACCTGGAGCCAGGTGGGCTGTGAGCAGAACCTTCAGCAAAACAGACACTTATCTCAGTGACAGTGGCAGCTGTTCCGCTCCCAGATGGACGGCTCTTGCCTGGCATGAACAATGCTCGAGGTCTCGTCACTCTCGCTCGCTTTCCATCGCATGAGGACAGTAGACTGACTTCTTTTCACTTGGTACTAAACCCAGCATAAGGGGGGAAAAACAAGTAAGTTACCATGTCAGTAGGCAATGTCTCGTCAGATCTTCTTTTCCCCTCTCCCACATGGTGGAGCTCCGGCCTCAACTCTCCTTCCATCACACACCTTTAGCACTACAATGAAAAATGAGACCGTTGCACCTACACTTAAAATAGTCACGTACCCAACGAGGAAGCACATGGCCTTATGACAGCAAGTACAGAGAAGGAATTCAAAGTACAGCGCTTACTGACAGCCAATAATGCAAGAGACATAAAGCTGAGGACTGTTCGTGTCTGCTTAAAAGGATGTCCAAGCTGCTCAGGTCCACTTCTGCCTCTTCCTTCTCCAGCTAGGGCTCCTGGACAATTCCTCTGCCACAACAGCTGCAAAAACCAAGCATGAGCCATCACTACACAGAGCTCTAATGGTGCTTGAAATCTTGCCCTCAATCCTGCCTCCCTCTTCCATTCCGTCTGCATTGGCCCCACTTGATGAACAGAGACCGAGTTAACAGCAACAGTCACTGCTCCACTCTCACACCCACTCCCCTGCGTTATTTTCTTCCTCTCCTACTTCGCCATGCTTGGCCTCTGGGGATACACAGCTAGCTCACCTGCCTGTGTGCAATGAAGTGAAACAGCAGAAAAAGAGGCAAGGACAGACTGACAGAGTGTGTTGGCCAACACTAGAGAAGAGAGAGAGAAACACGGGAGGAAGACAAGTAACTCGCCACCTGGAACCTACCATTTCTGCAGAGGACACATCGCTTGTAAGCAGAGAAATGAGTAGACCCTGAAAATGGGGACCCAGTCTCCCTCATAACCACAGCTAGTCATGAACATTCTGTTACAAACCCAGGCCCAACTAACAGGACGTCCCTACCTGGAGCCAGGTGGGCCGTGAGCAGAGCTCTCACCAGAACAGACACTTATCTCACTGACAGCAGTAGCTGCTCCGCTCCCAGATCCATGGCTAATGCTTGATTTCGACAATGCTCGTGGTCTCGTCGCTCTCGCTCACTTTCCATCGCATGAGGACAGTAGACTCTGACCGTGACTTCTTTTTCCTTGGTACTAATCTCAGCAGAGGGAGGGAAACAAAAAAAATTAGCATCTCCAACTGCAATGTCACGTAGTCTCTTCATTTCACGTCTCCCGTATCCCAGTCCTCCGCCCTCAACCCATCTCCCTTTACTATTTGACAATTGCAACTGGAAGGCACCCATAAAAACATAAGAATGGCCAAACTGGCTCAGACCAAAGATCGATCCAGCCCAGTATCCTGGCCATTGCCAGGTGCTCCAGAGGGAATTAACCCAATGGGTAATGATCAAGTGATCTCTCTCCTGCAATCCATCTCCACCCTCTGACAAACAGAGGCTAGGGACACCATTCCTTACCCATCCTGGCTAATAGCCATTAATGGACCTAACCTCTATGAATTTATCCAGTTCTCTTTTAAACCCTGTTATAGTCCTGGCCTTCACAACCTCCTCAGGCAAGGAGTTCCACAGGTTGACTGTGCGCTGCATGAAGAAGAACTTCCTTTTATTTATTTTAAACCTGCTGCCCATTAATTTCATTTGGTGGCCTCTAGTTCTTATATTACAGGAAGTAAATATATTTTTCCTTATTCACTTTTTCCACACCTCTCGTGATTTTATATACCTCTATCCAGTGGTGAGCTCCAGCTGGTTCGCACCAGTTCGCGAGAACCATTTGTTAAATTTAGAAGCCTTTTTAGAACCGGTTGTTCCAGGACAACCGGTTCTAAAAAGCTTTTAAATTTAACAAAGGTTCGGGCAGCTGTCCACCCGGCCTGGCCCCAGCTCACCTCCCCCTCTCCCTTGAATGCTCCATCCTCCTTCTCCTCCCCTTCCCCTGCTTCCTGCAAATCAAATGTTCATGGGAAGCCTGAAAAAAGCAGCAGGCAGGTAAGCGGGGGGCGGGACGGTGCGTGCATGGCCCAGTCCGGCTCCCCCTGGCTCCGGCCGAGCGCCCCAGCCCGGTCCCAGCCAAGCACCACCGGCTCGGGCTAGTCCCGGCTGAGCGGCTCGGACCCGGCCCAGCTCGGGACCCGCAGCTCCGGCCCAGCCTGGGGAGTCGGGCCCCACAGCTCCGGCCCCAGTGCCGGCCGAGCGGCTCCGGCCCGGCCCGGCCAGTCAGGCCCCGTGGCTCCAGCCCCAGTGCCGGCCGAGCGGCTCTGGCCCGGCCCAGGGAGTTGGGCCCCACGGCTCCAGCCCCGGTGCTAGCCGAGCGGCTCTGGCCCGGCCTGGCCCGGGGAGTCGGGCCCAATGGCGCTGGTCAAGGTCCCGGTGGAGCGGACCTGGTCTCGGACCCAGGCAGTGTGGTAAGGGGGCAGGGAGGCAGTGTTTGGTGGGTTGTGGGGGAGTCAGGGCGGTCAGAGGGCAGAGAACAGGGGGATTGAATGGGGGCAAGGGTCCCGGGGGGCAGTCAGGAAGGAGCAGGGGTTGGATGAGGTGGTGGGGGCAGTCAGGGACAGAGAGAAGGGGTGGTTGGATGGGGCAGGGGTCCCGGGGGGCCATCAAGAATAAGAGGAGAGGTTGGATGGGGCGGCAAGGGGCAGTCAGGGGACAGGGAAGGGGGGGGATGAGTCAGGGGTCCCAGGGGGGTGTCAAGGAACATGGGGGGTTGGATGGGGCATGACCCCCCGGGGGGGGGCACGACCCCCTCATGAGGTGCGGAGGAGGGAACTGGTTGTTAATATTTTGACAGCTCATCACTGCCTCTATCATATGCCCCCTTAATCTCCTCTTTTCCAAGCTGCAAAGTCCTAGCCTCTAATCTCTCCTCATATGGGATCCATTCTGAACCCCTAATCATTTTAGTTGCCCTTCTCTGAACCTTTTCTAATGCCAGTATATCTTTTTTGAGATGAGGAGACCACATCTGTACCCAGTATTCAAGATGTGGGAGTACCATGGATTTATATAAGGACAGTAAGGGTATGTCTACACTACAAGAGTAGTTCGAATCAACTTAAGTCGAATTTGTAGAATCGACCTTACAAAGTCAAATTTGTGTGTCCACAGTAAGGACACTAATTCGACTTTGTGAGTCCACACTAACGGGGCAAGCGTCGAAATTGGAAGCGGTGCACTGTGGGAAGCTATCCCACAGTTCCCGCACTCCCCGCTGCCCATTGGAATTCTGGGATTTCCCCCCAATGCATGCTGGGGGAAAACTGTGTCGAGGGTGGTCTTGGTTAACTGTCAGCATTCAACCGTCACTCCCGCCGGCGGGAAATCAGTTCGCGCACTTTTCCTGTTAGTGACAGCGCGGACGCCACAGCACTCCACTGCGATCATGGAGCCCGCTGTGATCATCGCTGCACTAATGGCCGTTGCCAACTCCTCGCACCTTATCGTCCACCTCTTCAACAGTCAGATGCTGAGAAATCGGGCGAGGAGGCTCCGGCAGCGCGATGAGGACATGAAGTCTTAGAGTGGCACAGACCTCTCAGAAAGCATGGTATGCCGCGCCGTGGAGATCATGGTGGCAATGGGTCATGTTCATGCTATGGGACGGCGATTCTGGGCCCGGGAAACAAGCACGGACTGGTGGGACCGCATAGTGCTGCAGGTCTGGGATGAATCACAGTGGCTGCGAAACTTCAGGATGCGTAAGAGCACTTTCCTTGAACTCTGTGACTTGCTGTCCCCTGCCCTGAAGCGCAAGGACACCCGGATGCGACCAGCCCTGACTGTGCAGAAGCGAGTGGCCATAGCCCTCTGGAAACTTGCAACGCCAGACAGCTACCGGTCAGTAGCGAACCACTTTGGCGTGGGCAAATCTACCGTGGGGGTTGCTGTGATGCAAGTAGCCAACGCAATCATTGAGCTACTGCTCTCAAAGGTAGTGACCCTGGGAAACGTCCAGGTCATCATAGATGGCTTCGCCGCAATGGGATTCCCAAACTGCGGTGGGGCTATAGACGGGACTCACATCCCTATCCTGGGACCAGCCCACCAGGCCAGCCAGTATATTAACCGAAAGGGCTACTTTTCAATGGTGCTGCAAGCAGTGGTGGACCATAGGGGACATTTTACTAACATCAACGTCGGGTGGCTGGGCAAGGTTCATGACGCGCGTGTTTTCAGGAACTCTGGTCTGTTTAGACGCCTGCAGGAAGGTAGTTTCTTCCCGGACCACAAAATAACTGTTGGGGATGTGGAGATGCCTATAGTGATCCTCGGGGACCCAGCCTACCCGCTAATGCCCTGGCTCATGAAGCCCTATACAGGCACCTTGGACAGTGACAAGGAGCTCTTCAACTACCGGCTGAGCAAGTGCAGAATGGTGGTGGAGTGTGCTTTCAGATGTCTCAAGGGGAGATGGCGAAGCTTACTGACTCGCTCGGATCTCAGCGAAAGCAATATCCCCATTGTTATTGCTGCTTGCTGTGTGCTCCACAATCTCTATGAGAGCAAGGGGGAGACCTTTATGGCGGGATGGGAGGTTGAGGCAAATCGCCTGGCTGCTGATTACGCTCAGCCAGACACCCGTGCAATTAGAAGAGCCCAGCGGGAAGTGCTGTGCATCCGGGAGGCTTTGAAAGCTAGGTTCCTCAGGGAGCGGGGTAACCTGTGACTGTTCAGTTTCTTTACAGAGAAGCTGAACCTGCCCCTGCTTCAGTTACTGGTGACTTTCTTCTGCGGTTACATACCCCGTTCACCACGTTTCCCCCCTTCCAACACACGTTTAAAAATAAAGTTAATGGAATATTGTTAATTAGCAACGTTTTCTTTACTAATGAATTCGCGTTAAAGGGTTGAAACAGGGACGCAGACTGTGGTGGGTAGGGTGTGCAGTGATGTACAGACCGCTTCTACACTCGAGGAATGACAGGCTCCTGCCCCTAGAGCGGTCTGCACTGCCGGACTGGTTGTTTTAACGGAGACTGCCATCCCTCCTTTTTGGGACTCTGTGTGCGGAGGCTATGTGGCCTTGTGGCGGGGGAGGACTGGGGGCAGGACGTTTACAGGTGGGTGTGAAGGAAGGGGTGAGGGGTGCAGGCTCTGGGCTGGGGGTGGGGGCGTAGGAAGGGGTGAGGGGTGTGTGGGAAGGGGGAGGAGGTGTAGGGGGATGAGGGCTCTGGCTGGGGCTGAGGGTTTGGGGCATTGGAGAGGCTCAGGGCTATGGTGGAAGGGCAGGGTAAGGGCAGCCTGCCTTGCCATTTGTGGATGGCAGGCGCTAGGACCCTGGGGCACCAGACAGCATTTCTGCGGGGAGCCGCTCTACTGTCAGGCAGGTACGGAGCGCGGCGGGGCGGGGGGGAGACCCGTGGGGGCCAGGGCCCGATCCAGGCAGGAGCGGGGGAGAGACCCAGCTCCAAATATAGCTGGAGCAGGGCACCTGCCGCCTATGCACAGAACATGAAAAACACCTCCCAGACTGACCAGGGTGCCTAGTGACTGCACTATGTGTGAGTGACCTGCTGTAGATCCTACCCCCGTGTATGTATCCAGGTAATGGTGACCGTCCTATGCAATTACCAAACCCCTCCCCCCCCTTCACACAAAGTCTTCTGTAAAGAAACATGCGGAAACAGTAATGAACAGCAAACTATTTTTAATAATCAACTACACAGTGAGGGAACGAAACTGGGATTTGGGCTTGGGTGATCCAGGAAGGGAAGGACGTCTCAAAATTTAGCGAATGAGAGCTTTTTGGTACTTGAGCACTCTGCTGGGGTGGAATGACAGTTTTCACGGCCCCTGGCGCACCTCCTTCTTGTTATTTTGGGTGAGGAGGGTATGGGACTTTGTGGTGGGGGAGGGCGGTTGCAGATACAGTGCAGGGGGGCTCTGTCCTCCTGCCTGCGGTCCTGCAGAACATCCACAAGGCGCCTGAGCGTGTCCGTTTACTCCCTCATTAGTCCAAGCAGCGTTTGAGTCGCCTGCTGGTCCTCCAGACGCCATCTGTCCTCCCGTTCGCTGTGTGAGCGCTGCTGCTGAGAGAGGTTCTCCCTCCACTGGCTCTGCTGGGCCGCCTCGGCTCGGGAGCAGCCCATAAGTTCTGCGAACATCTCGTCCTGTGTCTTTTTCTTGCGCCGCCTAATCTGCGCCAGCCTCTGTGAGGGGCATGCTGGAGCAGGTCGGGATACAGGTGCAGCTGTGTGATGGGAAAAAGGGATTGACTTCCTTATAAAGATACATTTCCGCAAAGAGGAAACATAGTCTAGTCAGTCTCTGTGAACAAGACCATGCACAGCACTCACTCAGGGAAAGTTCGAATTTTCGGAATTCGCTTTCATTGCCTGGGGGATTGCACTGCAGACCAGACAAGCGGGGCGGGACAGCAGAATCCGTGGAGCAGCCAGGCATGGTAAGCCAAAAACTTTTGGCTGCTTAAAAGTCAATGTATACCACTGTCCTCTTGCTACAGGCAATCCTGAAAGCATAAACTCTGCCCCTGTTGCACCCCCTCGCGTCTGTTCCCTGGGAAAGATCACTGTATAATGCCACTCTGCAGCCTCCTCCACGTGGGTGTAACGTGACGCTCATTGTTATGCAAAGGAACAGTGAAGCACTCCCAATACTAATAGTACACAAATTACTGTAATTAAATGCAGGAGTCTCTGAGCGAGATCACCCTGAGGAGGGTCACTGAGGCAGATAGAGAGCGCATGCTGCGTGAAAGCCAGCACAAACCAGGGGCCTATGCGGCCATGCTCGTGGAGGCAATGCTCCCAGAGTACCTGATGATAGCCTGGCGCGGAAAAGTGTGCTACCACGGAGCACCCAGTAAGGCAGCTCTCTCCAGGAACCTCATGCGGAGGCTTTTCGATTACCTGCAAGAGAGCTTCTCGGAAATCTCCCAAGAGGATTTCTGTTCCATACCCATATATATTGACCTTCTTTTCGCATAGTTAATATTCCTGTTCTGTTAGAAAAAAATGTTTACATGTTTAAAGCACTTACCAACTAATCCTTCCCCTGATTCAGGGTCTGGGGTAACGGCTGGGGAGGGTTGGTAGGGGATCTCAGTGAGGGTGATGAAGAGATCCTGGCTGTCGGGGAAATCAGCGTTGTAAGCGCTGTCGACTGCCTCGTCCTCCTCATCTTTCCCGTCCGCAAATATCTCCGAGGAACAGTCCGTCGACAGTATCCCATCCTCAGAGTCCACGCACACTGGTGGGGCAGTGGTGGCAGACCCACCGAGAATGGCATGCAGTGCCTCGTAGAACCGGCATGTCTGGGGCTGGGCTCCGGAGCGTCCGTTTGCCGCAATGATTTTTTGGTAGCCTTGTCTCAGCTCCTTGACTTTCACGCGGCACTGCATTGCATCCCGGCTGTATCCTCTGAGTGCCATGGCTTTGGAGACCTTCTCGTAGGTCTTTGCATTCCGTTTGTTGGAGCGCAGCTCCGAAAGCACAGACTCCTCGCCCCACACAGCGATCAGATCCAAGACTTCCCGGTCAGTCCATGCTGGGGCCCTCTTTCTAGTCTGAGATTGCATGGACACCTCTGCTGGAGAGCTCTGCATCGCTGCCAGTGCTGCTGAGCTCGCCACGACGTCCAACCAGGAAATGAGATTCAAACTGGCCAGACAGGAAAAGGAATTCAAATTTCCACGGGGCTTTTCCTGTGTGGCTGGTCAGAGCATCCAAGCTTGGACTGCTGTCCAGAGCGTCAACAGAGTAGTGCACTGTGGGATAGCTCCCGGAGCTACTAAGGTCGATTTGCATCCACACCTAGCCTAATTCGACATAGCCATGTCGAATTTAGCGCTACTCCCCTCGTCGGGGAGGAGTACAGAAGTCGAACTAAAGAGCCCTCTATGTCAAATTAAATAGCTTCGTGGTGTGGACAGGTGCACGGTTAATTCGAATTAACGCTGCTAAATTTGAATTAAAGTCCTAGTGTGGACCAGGCCTCAGATATTCTCTGCCTTATTCTCTATTCCTCTTTTAATGATTCCAAACATTCTGTTTGCTTTTTTGACTGCCGCTGCACAGTGTGTGGACATCTTCGGAAAATTATCCACGATGACCCTAAGATCTCTTTCCTGATTAGTTGTAGCTAAATTAGCCCCCATCACATTGTATGTATAGTTGGGGTTGTTTTTTCCAATGTGCATTACTTCACATTTATCCACATGAAATTTCATTTGCCATTTTGTTGCCCAATCACTTAGTTAAATCCAATGAACACTGTGAAGAACTTCAAAAAGTTCCCATGAACTATCCTGAGCAGTTGAGTATCATCTGCAATCTTTGCCACCTCACCTTTCTCCAGATTATTTATGAGTAAATTGAATAGGATCGGTCCTAGCATTGACCCTTGGGGAACACAACTAATTACTCCTCTCCATTCTCAAAATTTACCATTAATTCCTACCCTTAGTTCCTGTCTTTTAAGCAGTTCTCAATCCATGAAAGGATATTCCCTCTTTTCCAATGATAACTTTATTTACATAAGAGCCTTTGGTGAAGGACCTTATCAAAGGCTTTCTGGAAATCTAAGTACACTTTGTCCCAAAATAGTCACTTTGTTCAGGAGATTCTTGAACCTTCCCCAGCCTTAATCCCAGAGTCTCGTAACAAACGAGGAAGCACACGGCCTGTGAAGAAAACTACAGCGAGTAGAGGTGAGGAATTGAAAGTGCTCACCTCTTACTCACAGGCAGTTATGCAAAAGGCAGAAAGATGAGGAATATTCATGTCTCCTTAAAAGGATGTCCAGGCTGCTGAGGTCCACTTCTGCATATTCTCGTCCGGTGAGGGCTCCTGGATGATTCCTCTGCAAACTAATAAAGTCAAGTACCATCATCACTACACAGAGCTCTATTAGTGCATTTAATCTTGCCCTCATGCCCGCCTCCCTCTCCCATCCCATCTACATCAGCCCTACTTGATGAACAGTAATCAAGTCAACATCGACAGTCTACACTCCACTCTAGTGCCCACTACCCTGCATGATTTTCATCCCCTCTTACTTGTTCATAGCTCCCGAGACCTAGCCTGTGGGGATGCACATGTAGCACACCTGCCCGTGTGCTATGAGGGGAGACAGCACAAGGAGAGGCAAGGACATAGACAGAGAGAGAAAGTGTTGGCCAACACACTAGAGAAGAGACAGAGATAAACAGAGCAAGGCAAGAAACTCACCAGCTGGATTCATCCCCCTGGATCCAACCTTCTGCTGCAGAGGAGACACTGCTTGTGAACAGACCAATAACCAGCCCCTGACAATGGGGACCTTGTCTCCCTCATAACAGCAGCTAGTCAGGAATCTTTTCTTACAAACCCAGCCCCAGCTAACGGAGCATCGCTACCAGAAGCAAGGGGGGCCCATGGGCAGAGCAATCACCAAAACAGACACTTATCATTGAGAGTAGCAGCTGTTCCACTCCCAGTTGGACAGCTTTTCCGTAGCATCAATAGCTCTCGCGGTCCGATCACTTTTGCTCACTTTCCAAAGTATGAAGGGAGTAGACTCTGACGCCTGATTTCTTTTCCCTTGGTACTAAAGCCAGCACAAGGGGAAAAAATAAGTTACCATCTAAGCAGGCAACGTCGCGTTAGCTCTTCCCTTCAACTCTCCCGCATGGCAGGGCTCTGCCCTCAACCCTCTTCCCGTTACACCTTTAGCATTGCAACCAAAAGCACCCCTTGCAACGGCACCCGACAGTCACTCTGCACAGCAGACTCTGGCCCCTCCCCAGCCTTAATACCACAGAGCCCCATACCCAATGAGGAAGCACACGGGCTGTGAAGAATACTACAGTGAGTACAGATGAGGATTTCAAAGCACTGACCTCTTACTCACAGCCAGTTAAGCGGGAGGCAGGAAGCGGAGGACTATTCATGTCTCCTTAAAAGCATGTCCAGGCTGCTCACGTCCACTTCTGCATATTCTCGACCGGTGAGGGCTCCTGGATGATTCCTCTGGAAACTAATAAAGCCAAGCAAGTACCATCAGTACACAGAGTTCTATTGGTGTATTTAATCTTGCCCTCATCCCTGCCTCCCTCTCTCATCCCATCTCCATCCACCCGACTCGATAAACAGAGACTGAGTCAACATCCACAGACACCAATCCACTCTAGCGCCCACTGTCCTGCATGATTTTCATCCCCTCCTACTAGTACATAGCTCCTGAGACCTAGTCTATGGGAATGCACACCTAGCACTCCTGCCCCTGTCCTACGAAGGGAGACAGCACAAGAAGAGGCAAGGACAGAGACAGACAGACAGACAGACAGAGAGCGTGTGTTGGCCAACACAGAGGACAGAGAGAGAACAACATGGGAGGGAGTCAAGAAACTCACGAGCTGGAATCATCCCCCTGGATCCAACCTTCTGCTGCAGAGGACACACTGCTTGTGGACAGAAAAGTGACCAGCCCCTGAAAATGGGGGACCTTGTCTCCCTCGTAACCACTAGTTAGGAACCTTTTCTTACAAACCCAGCCCCAGCTAACGACAAGTCCTGGCTGGAGGCAGGTGGGCCATTACCAGAGTCCTCACCAAACCAGACACTTATCTCACTGATGGTGACATCTGCTCCACTCCCAGCTTCATGGCATCTGCATAGCCTGGAATCAACAACGCTCACTGTCTCACGGCTCTTGGGCTCCTTCCATCTCACAACGGGGGTGGGCTCTTACCCTTCACTTCTTTCTCCGTGGTACTAAGCACAACACAAGAGGGAAAAACAGAAGTTATCATCCGAATCTGCAGTGTTGTGTAGGTTCTTCTTCTCTCATTACACCTTTATAGATACAAATAAAAAGCACCCAACGCACACTCAGCCTTTGGAGCTCCTGGCCAGAGAATGCTGTGAAAGCCAAGACTATAATGGGGTTCAAGTAAGAACTAGGTACAGTAACTCCTCACTTAACGTTCTCGTTATGTTCCTGAAAAATGCGACTTTAAGTGAAACGATGTTAAGCGAGTCCAATTTCCCCATAAGAATGAATGTAAATGGGGGGTTACGCTGCAGGGAATTATTTTTTGCCATACAGTACGGTACTATAGTTGGGGGGTGCCCCGCCTTACCCCATACGGGCACAGCCTCTGTCCCATGCTGATTTCACACCCATGCTGTCTGGAAATGTGTGCACTGGAAGTTTGGGTCTGTAACCAGACTTCCTGGCATGGGCTCATCTCTGCTTTAGAGGGAGACAATACCCAGAGTAGCCGGCCTGTGTTCCCATCCACATCTGATGCTCCAACTATGCTGCTAACAAGTGCCAGGACGAGAGAAGGCAGCATCTGCTCCCTCATCTAGAAGGACCCTGCATTGGTTGCAACTTACAACATGTAGTAGCTGGAAATATTATTTAGTGCCTGCCCTATGGGTATAATTTTTAGGACTTGGGAACTGGGAGAGTTTGTAGAAGCTTCACAAAAATACTTTCCAAAGTTAAGAATGTGATTGCAGAGATGGTGGTTGGTTGGTGTAAATCCACTGCTGTCCATGATCTGAGGATTGACAGCAAGCTTCAGAAGAGAAAAGCCAGGTGGTTACTTATCACCCTGGGCTTCTTCAACCGATACCCTCAGGTCAAACTTCTTACACTGAGATTCATCTTCCTTTCGCTTTGCGTTATAAATTATCGTTATTGTTACTTGTCCAGTTCCTTCTGCCTTCACAGTGAAGTCTTCATTCCATTTGAGCTGTAAAATTAATCCAGGGTTAATTTTCTTTTGTACTTCATTTTTATTATTATTATTAATTTAAAAGACAGGGCAAATGAAGCTAATGAAGAAAATGAAGCTGGTGAGATTGACAGTCACTCACCCGGAGGGGCTGGGGGGACTCTGCAGAGACAATAGCATGAAGGAGAAAAAAAGGTTACTTCCGAGGCAGTAGCTCTTTGATCTTCAGACGTATTGCTTCTCCACAGCCAAACCTAAACAGCAACCCATCCCCTCCTACTTCTGGATTCAGCTCAAAACCACACACTCCAGGCCACTGACCCTGGAACAATTTACCTCGGGATGTGTGAGGCAAACCCCACCCAGCCCAGGGCTGCTCACCCAGCTGCGGTGACTCACTCCTCCAACGGAGCCTGCAGTGACTATCCCTGGTCAGGGCTCAGGCCAGATGACCCCCAGGCACAAGTATTTCACTGTCCCCATCAGAGCTGAGAGTGACTCTGCACAACAGCATTAGTCGGCCAGGGACCTTCCTCCGGCCTTGCAGTGTTACAGACTCCCCAGGCTTCTGGCCTGCCCTTGATCCAGTTCTTGTTCCTGCCCCAGCCATGCCCGAGCCTTGTTCCAGCCCACTTCAGCCTCCTCTGTGCCCTGCTCTGACCTTGCTCCAGCCCCGCTCCAGCCTACATCTGCCTCCTGGCCCCCCAGGCCCTCGGACTGATTCCAACCTGACTTTGACCACTGGCCTGCATCCGAACTCTGACTTCAATCCTGATTTGGCTTGTCTGTGGATTCTGACCCACGGCCTGTCCCCAGACCCTGATTTCAGCATTGCCCTTGGCCCAGTCCCGACGCTCCAGCCGGCTCCAACCACCAGGCCTGACTGCCTAGAACCTAGGGCCTGACAGGATGTGGTGGATTCTCCATCACTTCAAGTCTTTAAGTCAAGACTGGATATCTACCTAAGAGACATCTCACAGGTCAGCTAGAAGTTACGGGCTTGATGCCGAAATTAGTAGGTGAGGTTCTCTGGCCTGTGTCATGCCGAAGGTCAGACGAGATGATCATAATGGTCCCTTCTGGTCTTAAAAATCTGAGTCAAAAGTGTGGATGCATTTGGATCTGGTGCCGGGAATATGAATGCCCCTCCCTTTCCCAAAACGGTTTGGATAGGAGGTTCTAGTCAAATCTTCTTTCTCTATAATCAGTGATCTGTACTAATCACATAGAGAAGCACGATACCTCTGCTGTTCTGGCCACTAGAGCGTCCTCATTTGAGATTCTGTACTTTATAGGCCTAGAATGATGTGACAGGAAAATAGAAACGATCAAATTCAGGTCTTTGTGCTGCGGAATGTCTATCTGGTACTGCGCAAGAGCCTGGAACACCATGATGGTCGCCTAGAACACCAGGAAAAAGACAAGAGAGTTACACCTTATTGTCCTATTGCACTGAACATGTGACAGCTTTTAAACTGACTCTTAAGGAAGAGGAACCAAAAATACAATGAAAGAAAACACCAAGGGTCCACTGGGTGTCACGCAGGCAAAGGGTTATATAATAATATTACCTGGTTCCTCTGTAATGTGTTTCATCAGTAGATCTCCAAGCACTTTACAAAGCAGTACAAGATCTTTATTCTCATGTTGCAGATGGGGAAACGGAGGCACAGGGCAGGGAAGTAACTTTCCCAGGGTCACCCAGGAAGCCAGTGGCCAAGCCAGGACTAGAACCCATGGTCAATAAATATATTGTGCATGGTTAATTAGCTTCCCTTCACGCCTAGCTATTAACAGGGGCCAATTGTCAGCTGGACAGAGCACAGCAAGATAGTGGCTCCTTCCATGTATATGTAACCCACACACCTCCACAGGGTGTGGTGCTCTGTCCCCTCTAGTGGCACTGAGACCACTTAGAGAGTTTAATGAGTTCGATCCCACCCACCGACAACTGAGGTCTATCGGTATTACAAGTGGGGGCTTGTCTGGGACTCAAATGCAGGACCTCTTGCTAAATGCATGAGCCTCTCCTGCATGAGCTAAAAGCCATGTGGCCCTTAGCTAAGTCTGTAGCAGACACATTAATCTCTCTCTCTAAGTGGTCTCGGTGCCACTACAGGGAACATAGCACCATACCCAGGAGGTGTGTAGGTTACTTATATAGAGACATCTATGCCACACAAAGAACAATGTTAGGGATAGAACACATGGCCTGTGACTCAGAAATACAGACCACTCCCAACCAAGCTTGTAGCATCATTTTAGGTAGAGAAAAGACAAGACTCAGTAGCAAGGAATGTAAAGGGGCCTCTCTACTGAGGCTGCTGGACACAGACAGACCCTATAGTTCCTGGTGGCCCCCGTATTCCAGGGAAGGGAGGGATATCTGAGGACACTCCATCTTTATTTAGCTGTCACTAGCAGTAGGGCTTTTATCCTCTCCAGTGCTTCATGTAAGCACAGTTTTAAAAAAAGAATCTAAAAAACATAAGCTTACAGTTCTACTTAGAGGTGGATAAAGCCCAATTGATTCAGATTAGTCATGATCTACCATAGCTTTGTCATTTGGACTCAGTCCGTTGGTCCTGCACACCTGGTACCCTCTCTCCAGACCAATGGCCAAAAAACAACAAATGCTAGAATGAGTCCAGATGCATGTGTGTTTCTGCCCATGGGAAGAGAAGGCTCATTCACTCCCCAGGACAACTCATTATCTTAAAGAGAAGCATGTGCTCACACCCATCACCTTGGCGGGATGGAGCCTTTAGTGAGAAGATTCAGTCATGCCCCTGTGCTGGTCTCTGCCTTAGGTTAACAATGGCAAAGACCTGATAGGTCACGTTGCCCATCTCCCAGGCAATGCAGGACTGTTCTCTACTGGGCATTCCCCAGGGCTTTCTACAATGACTCAAGTGATCGGATCCCATTCCTTCCGATGGGAGACCTGCCCACAAAACACGGTCTTGGAAGGATACCCGGGACTATAAGGATCATACTCACTTGGGTAGATCCATATTCTCCTCCATAGTAGTTCTGCTCTCTCAGCCATCTGACTATGGGACCAGTCAACTCATACTTCTTCATTTTCAGCAAGGCCAGCAAGGCGTACGAGGTGCCCTCAATGTTGAAGGTGTGGGCGTTTGGCTCTTCCCAGCGATTTCCCTCTAGGCAGCAGCAAAGAAGGTGAGCTAAAGGACTCTCCTCAAGGAGATCCACTCATTCTGAGCAGATCTGACTGGACCATACCATCGCCTGACTCCTTCCCCAACTTTCCGCATGGAGGATCAGTAAGTCGAACTGATTGTTGCCCCTTTTAGGGGTGAACAGCTACCCAATATTTGGGGTCTTGGGAGGATTGTTTCAATTAGGATGAGGAATTGGTGATAGGCCTCTGGTACGTTCTCTGGTGTAAACCTCATTGCTTACGAAAATGCACAGAAAGCCCCGTTTTCCCTGAACTTGAGAGAAACCAACAGCAGGCAACTTCCTTGCTGAGAAATCCCCAACTCTGCCTCTGAAGTGAGTTCTGGGCCCAACAAGCAATGTCTCTCTGCTTGTTTCATAACACTTCTCCAGGCTTTCAGCTGGTTTCTGCCTCTAACGCACAGGGTGCAAAACCAACATGCTAGCCTCTGTGTTTGCCATCAGGGAAACCCCTCAGCCCACATGCCTGAGCTCTTGACCTGCTGTGTGCCTTGGGCAGTCCCTGCATTGTTTTTAGCTGTGTCTACTACAGAAAGAGTCTTGATTGCTCCTTCCACTGAGTCTGAAAGAGTGCCTGGCACACCCATTAATTTGAACAAGGGCCTGGTCTACACTTAAAACTTAGATTGTGATAGCTGTGATACTCAGGGCATGTGAAACATCTGCACACACACACACTTGCTATAGCTATGTCAAACTAACGCCTAGTGCAGACAGAGCTAAATCAATGGAAAAATGCTTCAGTTGATCTAGCTACCGTTGATCATAGTGGTGGAGTTCCTACAGAGATGGAAAACCCCTTCCATCAGTGCAATCTGCATCTACAATAGGGGGTGATATCGGGATAGCTGCAGCACCGTAGCTTTGCCGCTCTAGTCCCTGCATTGTAGACATGGCCAAAGTCTGTGACTGTTTTGGGATCAAAGACCCACCTGGCACCTTTCAACATAACATTGTTATATCTAGACAACAGCTTTGTCCTGCCCCGTTTTAACTCTCCCAAACAATGGGGCAAACTCCATTTTCTTTGCAGGTAATATTATTCTATATCCTTTGCTCAGTTTCATCCAGTTACATTCCTCTTGAGCCACCGTTTTCTCTCTTTTTCTCTTTGGGGTTTACATCTTTTAGATATACATACAGAGCTCTCAGATTCCTCCTGAGGTCAAGTAATACCATACATCTCTGCCACATCCAGATCTCAGACACATTGGTGTAAATCTGGAATAAGTCCACTCAACCCAGGAGAGTTACTCTGGATTTACACCCAGTCTGATCAATCTCAAATCTGGCTAAAAGGAACAAATCTATGCCTGTTATTCATTCCTCATAAATTAATCCCTCTTCAACCTCCTTTGCTTCTCTTCCCTGAACCCCATCCTGACTTGGCCACATCTTTCCAGTACTTGATAAGACGCACTCATTTACCTGTCGAAGCTCTCATGAGCGTCTTCTCAGTGTCCAGTGTCCCCACCATGGCTAAGGCATAGGACGCAAGAGCCACAGTGTATGGTCTGGTTAGAGACTGGTACCTTTGGGCTAAGTATTCAGCGGCTTTGCTGATGCTGACTTTCAAACTCTAGGAGGTGACAAAGAAAACGGAAGAAAATCAAACTCGTTGGTTAGGCTGAGGTTTTGAGTAGTGTTAATGCCGAGGAGAGGTGCAAGATTGAACATGGGACCTCTGGAGCTAAATGCATGAGCCTCTACTGCATGAACTAAAAGCCTGAAGACTCTAGAGCAGGCTCATTAAGCTCTCTCTACATGGTCTCAGTGCCACTAGATGGGACAGAACACCACACCAGGAGGTGTGTGGGTTACATTAACACATTACGAATTCAAGTGGCTTCCAGCTTTATTTAATTTCACAGTGAATTTTGTGCTGGTGAAAGACAGAGGAGGCTGAAGACATGGAAGAGAGATATTTGAGGGCAGCAAAAGGGGACATTTCTGGACCACATGCAGAATGTCAGCAGGAGTGAGACCAATGTCTGTGGCAGGACCGGCCCTAGCCCAAATGGGATCCCAGAGCGTCTTTGGTGTCTCCCCCTCTATTTGTTAAATTTTTTAATACCTTATTTTTATTGCATTTGTAGCCCATTTCGCGATTTCGCTGCATGATTAGCATGTATGATTTATCCCTGTTGTACAAGATGATAAATTTGCACGCTAGGAGCTGTAAGTCTGTATTTATTCATGCCATATATAAGCAAATAAAAAGTTTCCTCTAAGCTTATAGAAACAAAGCTTATACATCCAGAACATTCTAGTAGGTTAGTGAAAAATGAATCCACATACAGAATACCGGAAACATCAATTGTCCTTTTTGTCTCTAACAACAAAAACAGCACCCTGAGCCCAGCACCACCCCCCAAGTCCAGCACCCAAGGTGGTTTCCTGGATTGCCTGCCCCCAAAATCTGGCCCTGGTCTGTGGTATCAGACAGAAGCTGCAAGAGAGGAGGATGAGGTGATGTGGTGGGCACGTACAAAGAGGGGATGAAGAGAGTCATAGGTGCCGACTCCGTGTGTGCTCTGGGGCTCAAGCACCCATGGAAAAAAATAGGGGGTGCTCAGCACCCACCAGTCACAGTGGTTCTGCCCCAGCTGGCCGCCGATCAAGCCCCCAGGGCTGGCCGCTGATTAGCAAGCAGCTGTTGGGAGGCGCTTGGGGGAGGGAACGGAGATGAGGGAGTGGCAGGCTGGTGGGGGGGACTTTGAGAGAGGGAGCGGAGCGGGGGCAGGAAGAGGGGGACCAAAGATGGGGCCTCAGGGGAGGGGGCAGAGTGGGGACAGGGCCTCAGGGCAGAGCAGGGGTGGAGCACCCATTGGGAAAAATAAAACTCAGCACTTGTGAGGGGAATTTTGTTAGAGAGGCGTTTGAGAGTAATGTTTACAGGCAGAAAGCAAGAAGACGACCAAGAAAATAGTGGAAAGACAGTGGCCAGGAGGACAAAGTGCATATGGAGAAAATGTAGGACTAGCAAGCCTGAAGAAGAAAGATACAGGCAATTCTGGAGGATGTCCTCCGTTTAGCCCCACGAATGGTACAGTGGCTGAGCAAGCCTCCCCGGGATGAGAGAGGTAGTGTCGTCCCCATGTGACACTCATTCTGGTTTGACCGGGATCCAAGATATAATAATACCAAACTCTTATATCACACTTTTCCTCAGCGCTTTACAAAGGAGGTCAGTCTTTTTAGCCCCAAATTACAGAAAAGGAAACTGAGGCACAGAGTAGGAAAGTTATTTGCCTGAGGTCCCTCAGCTGTTGTGGGATGAGAACTCAAGTCTCCTGAAACCTAGTCCAGTGCTCTGCCCACTAGGCCCTGCTTCCCTCACCCTACAGATGACTGCCTCTGTCCTCATGCCGTACTGCTACAGCCGCAGTCAGCTGGCTCCTCCTCACTATAAAAGAGAGGGGACAGCCCTGGTGGAGTGAGCCATAATAGTAGATGGAGGAACTTTTGCCAAGTCATAACAAGTGTAAATACACGTCATGAAGGCTGCCCTGGCTCCTGGACAGCGCTGCAGTGGCGTGGCTCCAGCGGGACCGGGGCTCGCAGCTCCGCCCCCTTACCATGCGGTTCTGACTCAGTGGGAGGAGCTCAGGCCCTGCCGGAGCCACACCGCTGCAGCACTGTCCAGGGCCGCTCCTGATGTGGTGCGCTGAGGCGATGGGGGAAGGCAGATGTGGGGCCGGGGGCCCTGCAGGGCCTTGGGCAAATTGCCCCACTTGCCCCATCATCTGGGTGGCTCCTGGTCAGGAGAGGATGAGGAAGACGCTACCGGCAGGAGTGGTTCCATGGCGGCTTCTGGATTTTCCGGGACTGGTTCATCCCGAGCCCCAGGTGTAACCTCCACTGGGGGTGGGGTTGGATCTGGGTTTTTCAAGGGATCCTGAGGTGGAGCAGTGCCGAGATGGGGTGCGGTGCCACGACATAGAGTGGTACCGCTATGTAGAGCAGTGCTGGTCCGTCGAGCGACGACTGGGGAATGCAGTCTGAGATCGATGCGAGCGCTGCTGCGAGGTCACAGATTGGGATCTGAACCTTGAGCAGGAGCCATGACTTGTTAGCTGATGACCATCTCAAACGGAAACAGCTCCAAGGGTCGGGGCTGAGAGACTGGTGCCGCGAGTCAGACCAGTGCCACGAGTCAGACAGGCACGGGGCATATGTACAGCACCGGGACTCGGAGCGATGCAGAGATCCTGGTCGGGGGGTAGATGGCCCAAACATAGTGGGTTTGTCTCTTGAAGGTGTTGGGCTTTGGGGTAATGGAGGCCTCGAGACTGGAGACTTGGGAGCCATCATTTCTATAAGCCCCCTAGCGGCTTCAGAAGTGTCTGGTGGAGGGTGGCATCACCTCCTCCACCTGCGGCTGTGGGGAGTCCAGGAGTGCTGGGCTTCCTAGGGAGACGGGAGCCCATGGGGGTTGAGCCTAACCAGAGGGTCTGTCGGCCATAGGCCCATGCACTGCAGCGTGCCCTGCCGAGGCTACGGTTCCTGAATCGGGCCATTGTGGAGACTTGTCCTTGGCCTGCTTCTTGTGGGCAACTGGCGAGTGGGAGCGGTGCAGAGCGGAACACTTCTGGGCCCTGGGAGACCGCCGACCCCTGGGAGTGCTGCTGGCGGCACCGCTGGAGGGGTGCTCCGCAACGAAGCACTCGGGGCCGGGTCCTGCTGCAGACAGAGGGCTGACTCCATGAGGAGTTGTTTTAAATGAGTGTTCCTCTCCTTTCTAGCGTGAGGTTTGAAGGCCTTGCAGATCTTGCATTTATCTGCCTGATGGGCTTCTCCCAGACACCAGAGACAGGAGTCATGGGGGTTGCCCGTAGGCATAGGCTTGGCAGGAGCTATAGGGTTTGAAGCCCTGGGACTGCATGCCCTGGAGCCCCAAGGGGCACTCATTGAAGGGGAACCCCCCCCCAACCACTAAAGACTACAATTAACAACTAGAAGAGAACAATTAACTAACAATGGGTAACTATATACAAAGATAAGCAGAAGAGCCAGGGATTAGTGGACCACTTGCAAGCAAGAAACCACTGTTTGAACAACCATCACAGGCAGTAAGAGGGAACTGAAGGGAGGTTGGGCCAGCAGGGTCGTATATAGAGCGCCATACCGGTGCCACTCCAGGGGGCTCCCCAGCTGGTCTGATAGGTAGCTGCTAGGGAAAAGTTTCCGAGAGCCGTGCAAGCAGCGCATGCGCACACCTAACTGGAATTGATATCAGCAAGCACCCAAAGAAGAACTCATTGATCCCAATGAAGGAAAATCACTATATAAATGGGGTGCCATGAAACTCTGGGTTCGTTCTTCCAAGACTTCCCCGGAGCATTATGTTGCAACCGACAGAACCCGGCTCCTACTTACCTGTGATCAACCTAGCTGGCCACTAGATTGATCCGGAGTCTGGACTGATAACTATAACATTGACTGGTGGGATAGTGTGTGTGTGGTGTGTGATTGAATGCGTATGTTAATTGTTGTATCTTCAATAAACGTGGTGTACTGCCTTTTCCCCTGAAAAAGATCTCATGTGCTTCTTGTAAGCATAACACCATGGGGCGTGGCTCATAGGGGATGGAAAGATGGGAAAACCTGGGTATGAACGTAGAAGTGACTCTACGGTGCAGAGATACTCACGTTGACTTGATCCTTGCAGATGTCCTTGGCCTCTTCCAATGCAATCAGCACAAAAGCCGTTAAAGAGACATCAGGCTCAGCCCCCTTGTACCCTCCCTAAAGGGGAGCAAAGGACAGATTTGGGATAAGAAAGTCCCCCGAGTACCATGAAAAGGAAGAATTAATCCCAGGACCTCAGCATAGGAAAGTATAGCAGAACACATGCTTCCTAGAAAGCTACCCAAGAATGGACTCTCAGTCATGGCCAGACCTATAGCTGGGCCAGGTTCTGATCTCAGTTACTGTTACTCCTTTGTCAGTGTGGAGGAACTCCATCCAAGTCAATAGAGATGCTTCGTATTAAACCAGTGTGAGAGAATTTAGCTCACCAGGCCGGTGCTCAGGTCCTGCCACTAGCTCCCAGGCAGCTTCCCGTGCGTTAATGGATCAAGCCCCAGTGACATCAAAAACCAAACTTTGGCCTGTGAAGCACCAAGACAGCTGCGCTCCTCTGAGGCAATGCAAGTCACTAAGCCCAGGACGAAGCGCATGAGAGGTGTGGACAAGGCATTCTCAGTTGAGGGGAGCTGGCTGGGGAACCAATGCCCAGGGGAGATCAGGCCAGCCCAGAGTCTAAGCATCTTTAGTAAATGCTGCAAAACTATCCCCTTCGGAGATGTCTTTCAATCATGAGAACAACAGTCATGGCACTAACCCCACCCCCTTCTATCTAATAAACCCCGATATAGACACCTCCTAAACCCAGACATGGACACTCCCTTCTTCCCTAAACCCTAACACTAAGATCCCTAACACAGAGACCCCTTAAACCCAGACACTGACATCCCTAAACCCCAGGGGTGCTGGAACAATTTTTATAGTGGGGATGCTGAGAGCCATTGAACCAAACTGTAACCCTGTATGTAATGGAAACCACTTCAAGCCAGGGGTTGTTGCAGCACCCCAGGCACCCCTAGTTCCAGTACCTCTGCTAAACCCTGACACCCCTTCAATCCCTAAACCCTAACACTGAGATCCCTAAACCCCACCCTGAGACCCCTAAAATCTAACACTGATGCCTCCTAAATCCTGACACCAACACCCCCTTCTACACCTTAAACCTGACACTGAAACCCCCAAGCCTTGACACTGACAACCCCTTCTACCCTAAACCCTAACACTGAGACCCCTAAATCCTGACACTGACACCCTCTTTTACCTAATAAACCCTAACACTGACATGCTCTAAACCCTGGCACTCCTAATCCCAACCCTGACACCCCTAACTCCAACAATGAGTTCAGTCCTAAACCCCGAACAACAAAACCAAAAATGATCTACCCCCCAGCAGAATGTTTACCCCCAAAAAGGGAGAAGTGCCAAAGACTCCATGAAGTCCACTAAGGACTAAATAGATACATTCTGGTCCATTGGGCCTGAATCTCCATGCACTGCTGCCCATGTAACTGCACCGGGAGAGAAAGAGGAGATCAGTCTGCGTGAGCACAGACTTTGGGATGTAGCCCAGTAAGACGTCCCTTTGAATTATGAACCAACAAATTGCTGTGATGATTGAAGTGGGTAGTGACTGGTGTGTAAAAGTCAAAGGAAACACGTACAACCATCTCTCCGCGGATTTCGGGGGCATCTTCTTGGAAGACCCCATCCAGTTTCTGCTTTTCCAGGATCAGGATTTTTCCAGGATTCTATCTCCTGACTGATCGTGCTGGGGGCTCTGCCTGTCTCCAGCACTCAGGACCCTGAGCTACCACCATCATCTGGGAACCCTGACCAGTTCAAGCCTCATGGAGTGGGTGAGATCCATCTCTCTCTCTGTTTTCTTTCCTACCTCAGGTATTAACCTTTAAAATGTAACTGTTATGTTTGTTTAGCCCTCCCGGTGTGGTTATCACTATGATTCAATAAATGACTTTTATGGTTCAGCTGGTTGCTTTTCTCTCTGAATTTTACTCTTTTTAGCTTCCCCCATTTACTCTGCAGCAACGCTTCTTGTACCTAAGCTAAAGATCCCTGTAGTGCCCCAAAATACTGTGGGGTTTGCTCATCAAGTGGGTTACTACCAGTACAATTGTAATGTGAATGTGTGATAGGGATGTGTTAAACTTGGGGAACATTGGTGGGGGGGGAGCAGCTGAAAGTGCGGCTCAATCCAGCCTATTGAGACCAGGAGCACATAAGGGTATCAGCTTGAAAGTGCTACTTAACCCAGCCCATTGAGTACAGGAACACATGAGGGGATCAGCTGGAGAGTGCTGATTGACCTGGTCCTCTCAGACTTGCTCTGCTAGTGTGTGTGTGCACATGTTCATCTAGTTCTAGGGCTGGAGGAACCTAGGTCCTGCAGGAGAGCTCCATTGGGAGGGGACTTGCAGAAGGAAGGAGTAGAGCTCCATGTGAACACACAAGTGACTTTCACAGCACGTTAATTGAATTACAGAAGCCCCTCCCCCAGAAGAGTAACCCTGATAAATGAGCCTACCCCCACAATAACAGGCACATCTGGAACAGTGTGCAAAAAGCCCTTTTCCTTCCTCAGGAAAGTTGGATCCCAGATATGTTGGTTAATGCTGCTGGGAGATTGCTTTAGGTGAAAAACTGCCGTAATAATTGATTTTAGACTCTAAGAAGCATGTTATGATTTTCATTTTATATGTAACCAGTTCTGTTTCCATGATCTTGACTCACTACCTCTTAAATCTTAATCTTTGGTAATGAATTTAAGATTATTCCACTATACATATGTCTCAGTGCTGTGAGGTTATAAAGATCTGATCCTGAGCTGTACCAATCAAGCTGTTTAGATTCTGTTCCCTGGTAATTTCTGTGAGTGTCCTGTGACAGTAATCTGATGCTTCTGGGGGACACTTTCAGAGGGACTTCGTGGCCGCGGTGCAACTACTGTTACCATGCAAGGCAGAGCAAGGGCTGGCAGAGCCCTGTGGAGATTGGTAGGCTGGCTAACAGACCGGTGGTGTTATGCTTGACTAGATATCAGCTCCCTGAGAAAATCTTCCTCTCGCCGGATGAGTAACAAGGTGACTCAGAGCCTGGGCACCCCAAGAAAGCTGCACACATACCCCTGTAACCTCTCTCTCCTCCAGGGGCCTCTTTATCTTAGCCAACCCTCAAATATGTTCAAACCATGTTCAAATATGTTAAGGACTGTTATAAAGAGGACCCCGCTCAACTGTTCTCCATGTGCACTGGACGTAGGAGAAGTAGGAATCAGCTTAGTCTGCAGCAAGGGAGACTTAGGTTAGATATTAGGAAAAACTTTCTCACTATAAAGATAGTTAAGTTCTGGAATAGGCTTCAAAGGGAGGTTGTGGAATCTCATTACTGGAGGTTTTTAAGAACCCATTGGACAAAGAGCTGTCAGGGACGGTCTAAGTATAGTGCTGGATGGGATGATATTTCTAGGACCCTCCCAGCCCTACATTTCTAGGATTCTCTGAACTGTGGAGTTTAACTGGTGAGCCCCTCCGTGAACTGCCCCATCAGCCTTCACCCAGCTCTAGTCCAATGTGAATTATTAACAAAATGAGCTGGTCCCGATATGGAGACATCACAAGACCAGTGAGCGCAGCAGGACATACCCTGTCAGAGATACCCAATGACAGTAGTTCCCTTGTAGTGCAGTGGGGGAAGCTAGGGAATCCAATGGTTCCTCTCGGCTAAAGTCTTGCAGTTCACAAACAGGGACTTGGCTTAGAAAAGCAGAGATGCCTTCCCTCACACACCATTACAGGCACCGAGCCTAAGGCTGTAAGTAAACAGACGCTGTTCACAGATAGCCTTCTGACCCACAAATAGGCTAGACAGGAGGGAGGATAACTCGCCAGAACACAGTCCATCCCACTTACAACCCAGAATTCATCAGCAACACAAAGATGAGAATATGATTAAGAACCAGACCCCAGGCCACTAACTACAGGGAGTAGATCTAGCTTTGTGGGGACTGCGGAAGAGTGGTTAGAGACCCTAGAGAGGCGCTGAGCTGAGGTCTTCGTCCAGCTCCACGGAGAAAGGGCAAGGGAGGAAGCCCCCACATCATGGTTACAGAGGACATTGAGGAAACCCCAATTCTCTGAAAGATGAAATCAGGCCTCTGAGCAATTGAAACAGATACTTCAAACAGTTTAGTAAGAAATATGTACACAGTATATACAAAATCTGGAGCTGGGTTATTTACATATGATCTTGTTTGTGAGATACATAGCCAGCACCTGAAAAAGAAATGTGAAGAGTCATCAGTATTTGTCCAGTGCCCCGTAATACACATAAACAGAGTGGAGATTACTAGGGAATAACAATAGGAGAACATGGACTGGGAATAAGCTGCTGGATACGGTCTAGAAAACAATCACCAAAACAGGAAACACTACAAGATTAGGGGAACCCATATTACTTAATAGAGTCGCTTTTGAATTAGTGGAATGTGTCAATTCAACGTGGTCTCTATTAGTTTCCTTCCAATATTCAACTGTTACAGGAACCTTGTCTCCCCATTGAGAACTATAAGCAATAACATCCCAGACTCCCTCTGCCTTTCGCCCTCCTCTGCTAACTGCTGCCTGGTGAATCCTCGCAAGCCCTGCACCCAAGGGGACAGTAAACTGGAGAATGAGGTGGTGATGGAGACTAGAAACCTGACCATTCAGTGACCTTTTGATATGAGGTGAAGGATCATAGTAGCTAACTTTGGAGGATGAGTTATATCTGCTGAGCGCCTTCTCTGAAGGGCAGAGCATCCTTATCTCTCAATAACATCAGTGGGAGTTTGAGAACACTCAGCAACTCATAGGCTTGGGCAAGACAAATACAAAGGCCTTGGGTGGCTAAAGTTAAGCACTAAAATCTGCAGGTAGATGCCTAAATACCCATTATTGCCACCTGCAGAGGTGCTGATTAGGGCACTTAAATCTCTATCAGCTTTGTGGTGTTTCAAATAGATATTTGAAAAGCAAGGGGACTGATGTTTAAAGGCATATTTGGCCTTTGGTTGTCATTAGACAACGTTATGCCAGGTGAGTGAGTTTTCCAAACCCAGATACCTGAATTCAGACTCCTAACACCCACGGGTAGGTGCATCAATAGGGGTGGGGTTAGTTGTAAAGTCACCCTTTTGCTGCCCTATGTTGCAGTGGAGCAGGGCAAAGTAGCCATAAAGCTGCCCTAAGAGGCAGCTAGGAATTCCCCAGCATGTGCAAATCCCTAAAACCCAGAGAACCAGCATAGAGAGTGTACAGCCAGTGTAGCTGGCTGTATGTCACCAACTCCTAGCTTCCTACCCAAGTATATGGGGTGTGAGCTGGGAACAGAAGATGGCACACACAGTGTGCGTTGTCTACAGCTATCTCCAGTGCAGCAATGGCTGTTACATGACAGCGTAATTTAGAACAGCCCAGAGTCTAGAGCTCAGGTGTATTTGAGGATCTGGGCCAGTACTTGGCTGTTACTATAGTAATGACCCCTGAGCAAGCAGTATAATGTACATGCTTATCAATGAGCTTGTCCAGAGGCTGCATGTCCATCAGAATGACTAGATGTCCTGATGTGTAATAAAAACGCTTTGAGTAATAAAAATCAGCCCAGGCTACTTTACAGGGCCTGATCCTTCTCTCACTTACAGCATCTGAGCAGTAGGACAACGGCGAATACTGCCCAGGATTATAGTTGTCTCTGTCTTCTTCCAATTTTGGGTAGCGGGAGCGAGGAGTATAAGGGCCCTACTGTCAATCAAAACTTAACCCCACCTCTTGACCCAATAAGCCCTGCCTACTGGTCATCAGAAGCCTCACCGCATGGGGGCATTACTTCTGGGCGTCAAGGCGGACACATGACCGGAAGCAAGGTGTGTCATGTGACCCCTCTAAGAACTCCTTCCACTATACCAATCAGGATAGATTTTGCCCCGATAGGAACGCCCCGAGAGAAGATTTAACCAACCAGGGGGAGTTCCGGGGTTTGTGTGACCCCTCTAAGAACTTCTCCCACTGCCCTCTACCAATCAGGAGGGGCTTCAGCCACTAGAGAGCACCCTGAGAGGAGATTAGACCAATTGGGGGGAATTCTGGGGCTGGGTGACCATCCAGAAGTGGTTCGTGTGACCCCTCTAGGAACTCGTCACACCACCCTCTACCAGTCGCGATGGGTTTCGGCTGCAGAGGACTGCCCTGAAAGGAGATTTGACCAAAACAGGGCAGGTTCTGGGATGGGGTGACCACCCAGAAGAGGGTTGTGTGACCCCTCTAAGAACTCCTCCCAATGCCCTCTGCCAATCAGAGTGCCGCACCATCACCGCACAAGTCCCAGAGCTGGACAGAGGAGGCGATCTCTTACCAAGACGACATGTTTCAGAAATTGTGGAAAGGCTGAGAGGAAACGTGGACTCCTTTACCACCCCCCTGAGAACTTCAGACTTTGTTTTAGCCCCGTGGACCTTTGGACTTGTGTGGAGAAAGTGCTACAGCAGCAACAGTTCCGAAGAGGATGAGGGAACAGCCAAGGGGATAACTTTGGCCCAGCCATTGATGGATACGCCAGAACCTGAACCCAAAGCCCAACCATTCATGAGACAAGACGGTTACTCACTGTAGTAACTGGTGTTCTTCGAGATGTGTTGCTCCTATCCATTCCATGTAGGTGTGCGCGCCGCGCGTGCACGGCTCTTCGGAACATTTTTACCCTAGCAACTCCGGCGGGCCGGCTGGCGCCCCCTGGAGTGGCACCGCTATGGCGCCGGTTATATACCCCAGCCGGCCCGTCCGCTCCTCAGTTCCTTCTTGCCGGCTACTCCGACAGTGGGGAAGGAGGGCGGGTCTGGAATGGATAGGAGCAACACATCTCGAAGAACACCAGTTACTACGGTGAGTAACCGTCTTTTCTTCTTCGAGTGATTGCTCCTATGCATTCCATGTAGGTGATTCCCAAGCCTTACCTAGGCGGTGGGGTCAGAGTGAGACGTGGCAGAGTGTAATACTGCGGAGCCGAAGGCTGCGTCGTCTCTTGATTGCTGCACCAACGCGTAGTGGGAGGCGAAGGTGTGGACAGAGGACCAGGTAGCCGCTCGACAGATGTCCTGGATGGGGACATGGGCCAGGAAGGCGGCCGACGAGGCGTGCGCTCTCGTCGAGTGAGCAGTGAGGCGGCATGGTGGCACGCGAGCAAGCTTGTAGCATGTCCGAATGCATGCCGTAACCCAGGAGGAAATCTGCTGCGAAGAGACCGGCTTGCCTCTCATGCGGTCGGCAACTGCTATAAACAGCTGGGTCGAATGCCGGAAGGGCTTCGTCCGCTCGATGTAAAAGGCAAGGGCCCTGCGGACGTCCAGGGTGTGAAGCTGTTGCTCCCGCAGGGAGGCGTGCGGCTTCGGGAAGAAGACCGGGAGGAAGATCTCCTGGTTGAGGTGGAACGCCGACACCACCTTAGGGAGGAAGGCCGGGTGTGGTCGAAGCTGCACCTTGTCTCCGTGGAAGACGGTGTATGGTGGACCAACCGTTAGAGCACGGAGCTCGGAGACTCGTCTTGCAGATGTAATTGCGACGAGGAAGGCTGTCTTCCAGGAGAGGTAGAGCAGAGAACACGTGGCTAGAGGCTCGAAGGGCGGTCCCATAAGCTTGGCCAGCACGAGGTTCAAATCCCAGGTCGGGGCAGGACGCCGCACCGGCGGGTCCAACCGGTCCAGGCCTTTAAGGAAGTGGGAAACCATCTGGTTGGAGAAGATGGACCGACCTCCCAGAGAAGGACGAAAGGCGGACACTGCTGCCAGGTGTACCCTCAAGGAGGAGACCGCAAGACCTTGCTGCTTAAGGTACCAGAGGTAGTCCAGGATGGTAGGGACAGGGACTACGAATGGATTGAGCCCTCGTTGATCACACCAGAGCGCGAACCGCTTCCATTTCGCCAGGTAGGTGGAGCGAGTGGAAGGCTTCCTGCTCTCTAGCAGGACTTGCTGTACTGCCGCCGAACAGTCCCTCTCTGCGTGGGTCAACCACGCAGGTACCAAGCTGTAAGATGGAGGGACTGAAGGTTCGGATGGCGGAGTCTGCCGAAGTCCTGAGTGATGAGGTCCAGCCATAACGGAAGGGGGATGGGATCCCGAACGGAGAGCTCGAGCAGCAGGGTGTACCAATGCTGTCTCGGCCAGGCCGGAGCTACGAGTATGACGTGGGATCTGTCCCTCCGAAGCTTCAGTAGCACTCGGTGCACGAGCGGGAACGGAGGGAAGGCGTAGAGGAGGTGATCCGTCCAGGAGTAAAGGAAGGCGTCCGACAGGGAGCCTGGCGAGCGACCCTGGTACGAGCAAAACAGGTGGCACTTCCTGTTCTCCTTGGAGGCGAATAGGTCTATCCGGGGAAACCCCCACCTCCGGAAGATTGTGTGTACGACATCCGGACGGAGGGACCACTCGTGGGAGAGGAACGACCTGCTGAGATGGTCGGCCAGCGTGTTCTGCACTCCCGGAAGAAAGGACGCTTCCAGGTGAATTGAGTGGGTCACGCAGAAGTCCCACAGGAGCATCGCTTCCTTGCAGAGCGGGGAGGAGCGGGCTCCGCCCTGCTTGTTCACATAAAACATCGCCGTCATGTTGTCCGTGAGCACCGCTACGCATTGGCCTTGCAGACAGGCGTGGAAGGCGTGACACGCTAAGCGAATTGCACGCAGCTCCCTGACGTTGATGTGGAGGGAGAGCTCCTGGGGCGACCAGAGGCCCTGTGTGTGAAGGTCGCCCAGGTGGGCCCCCCATCCCAGTGCCGAGGCATCCGTTGTCAGAGTCACGGATGGACGAGGAGGGCGGAACGGGACTCCTGCACACACCACCTCTGGGTCCAGCCACCAGGCGAGCGAAGCGAGGGTGGGCTTCGTGACCGTGACTACCGTGTCTATGGAGTCGCGGTGTGGGCGGTACACCGACGCCAGCCAGAACTGGAATGGACGAAGACGCAGTCTCGCGTAGGCAGTGACAAACGTGCATGATGCCATGTGACCCAGGAGGCATAGGCAGGACCGAACCGTCGTAGTGGGAAAGACATGCAGGTCTCAGATGATGGAGACCATCGTTTGGTGTCGAGCACGAGGGAGGCAGGCCCTTGCCACCGTGGAGTCGAGGACCGCTCCAATAAATTCCACTCTCTGCGATGGAGTCAGTGAGGACTTCTCGGCATTGACGAGAAGGCCCAGCGCCCGAAACAAGGAGAGTATCTCGGCAATTTGGTCTGTTACCAATTGTTGGGATGGCCCGCGAACCAGCCAGTCGTCGAGGTAGGGGTAGACGTGAACTCGACGACGGCGGAGGTCTGCAGCCACTACCGCCATGCACTTGGTGAATACCCTCGGCGCGGTGGATAAGCCGAAGGGTAACACCGCAAACTGGTAGTGTGCACTGTTGACCATGAAACGTAAATAGCGCCGATGAGGAGGGTAGATCGCGATGTGGAAGTACGCGTCCTTCATGTCGAGGGCGGCAAACCAGTCTCCCGGATCCAGGGAAGGAATGATGGTCCCCAAGGTTACCATGCGAAATTTGAGCTTTACCATGTACTTGTTGAGCTCCCGGAGGTCCAGTATGGGTCTGAGGCCTCCCTTCGCCTTGGGGATGAGGAAATAACGGGAATAGAATCCCCTGCCCCGCCTGTCGTGCGGCACCTCCTCTATGGCACCCATCCTCAACAGCGTCTCGACCTCTTGCAAGAGGTATTGCTTGTGAGAGGGGTCCCTGAAGAGGGACGGGGAAGATGGGTGGGAAGGAGGGGGCGAAATAAACTGAAGGCGGTAACCAAACTGGATAGTATGGAGTACCCAGCTGTCCGATGTTATTTGGGACCACGCCGGGAGGAAGCGGGAAAGGCGGTTGCAAAACAAAGGGGTTGGATCCTGAAAAGAGGCTGGTGGGCCGTCCTCGGGCGTCCCATCAAAATTGCTGCTTGGGCCCTTGCGGGGCCTTGGACGACGCCTGGGCCTGGTTGCGCCTGCTGCCCGAAGGTCTACGGCGGTTGAGGCTGTTGCGCCGACTATTGTAGGGCCTTGACCTGGCCTGGGTAAAAGGCCGGAAGGACTGCTGCTGGCGGAAGGAGCACCTTTGGGTAGCTGGTGTGTGCATACCCAGAGTGCGGATAGCTACACGACCGTCCTTCAGGGTCTGTATTCTCGAGTCCGTTTTCTCTGAAAACAGGCCGTGAGTCTCAAAGGGCAGGTCTTGTAGGGTATACTGCACTTCGGGCAGCAAGATGGAGGACTGCAGCCAGGAGATGCGCCGCATAGTTACTCCAGAGGCCAAAGTTCTGGCCCCTGAGTCCGCCGAATCCAGAGCAGCCTGGATGGAAGAGCGGGAGGCTTTCCTGCCCTCCTCGACCAGAGCCGAAAATTCTTGGCGGGAAGCCGCCGGGATCAGCTCTGAGTACTTCGCGAGGGACACGAAAATGTCAAAGGCGTACCGAGCTAGGAGGGCCAGCTGGTTTGCAATGCGGAGCTGGAGACCCCCCGCCGAATACACCTTGCGGCCCAACAAGTCCATGCGCCTGGCGTCCTTCGACTTGGGCGCTGGGGCTGGCTGTCCGTGCCTCTCACGGTCGTTGACAGACTGGACGACTAGTGAGTCCGGAGCGGGGTGCGTGTACAAATACTCGTATCCCGTGGGGGGGACCGAGTATTTACGTTCAACGCTCCTTGCAGTAGGTGGGACGGACGCCGGCGACTGCCAGATGGTCGTGGCATTTTTCTGAATCGTTTTGATAAACGGGAGGGCCACCCGCATCGGGGCCTCCGCGCCGATGACGTTGGTCACGGGATCTTCATCTTCCGGGACCTCTGCCACCGGGAGGTCAATGGCTTTCGCCACCCTGCGGAGAAGGTCTTGGTGGGCCCGCAGGTCGATCGGGGGAGGGTCCGCCGTAGCAGCACCCGCCACCGCCTCATCCGGAGAGGAAGATGAAGACAGAGTCTGTACCACCACCTCTGCCGGAGGCTGCTCCGGGGCTTGGGAGGTTGACGGAAGCCCTGCGGGGTCTGACAACGGTAGGGTCTCCCCCGGTGGTGTTGGGGGAGGCATGCTCACCGTGGCCTCTGGTACCCTACGTTCAGCACCCACTGGGCGCTGGGGAAAGGGAAGCCCTTGGGATTCATGGCAAGCCCAGGGGACCCAAAAACCCCACTGCTGATGTCCAAGGTCTTGGCTTTGGGTGGCCGCCCAGACATCTATCTCGCTGCCCGCCTGGGAGGTGACCGATAGCTGACGCAAAGGCCACGGGGGGGCAGAGGCGCTGATGGAGTGCGCCGTGGAAGGAGGCAACTTGTCCCCGGACGGTGCCGAGGAGCGGTGCGGCCGTCACGGTGCCAGGATGGAGATCTGGACCGTCGACCACTTCGGTACCGGGAGCCGGAGCGCGATCTCGATCGTCGGTGACGAGAGCGGCTTCGGGAGTCACGACATCGAGATCGGTGCCGTGAGCCGGATCTGCGACGGTACCGTCGGTCCGGTGATCGGGACCGTGAGTGGTGCCGGGAGCGCGACTGGTACTGCGAGACTGAGCGGTACCGGGACTGCGACCGGTGCCAAGATGGGGATCGGTGCCGAGATGGGGATCGGTACCGAGATGGGGATCGGTGCTGTGATGGGGACCGACGAGACAGTGACCGTTGCCTGGATCGGGACCGGGTCCGAGGCTTGGAGCGTCGTCCATCCCGTCTGTTGGGGGTCGGGGGCCGCATCATTGCAGGCTTGCCCCGCGATTGAACAGCCCGCACCGGCGGTGCCGGGGGCCGGAGGCTCGGGGCCTCTGCGAGCTGGATAAGCTCTCTCGCCGTCACGAATGTCTCAGGCGTGGACAGGAGATGCAGCTCTACCGCGGTCGGCACCGGGGAGCAGGGAGGTACCGGACTCGACGGCTCTTGCGGTGCCGGAGTCAACGGAACCGTGCACGGCTTGTGCACTACCACAGCCGGTGCCGGAGGTTCCAGTGGTGGCTGGGTCAGCTGTCCCGAAGCTGAGGGCTTAGGAGCCGGGTGCGCCGTCTTCTGCTTCCTCTGGGGGGAGAGGGAACGGTGCCGGGACTTCAGTGCCGTCTGCGTCTCTTTAGGAGCGTTGGTACCAGGACGGCTCGGTGCCGCTGGTGCGCTGTGCGCCGAGGACGGTTTCGGCGGCGCCGGGGACGGAGCGGGGGGCTGCAGAGCCGCCTCCGTAAGGAGCTGTTTAAGTCGAGAGTCTCGCTCCTTTCTCGTGCGCGGCTTGAATGCCGTGCAAATCGGGCACTTATCTGTCCTGTGCGATTCCCCAAGGCAGCGCAGGCAGGAGTCGTGCAGGTCGCCGATGGGCATGTGCCGTTGGCAAGCCGCACAGGGCTTAAAGCCCGGTGCCTTGGGCATGAGCCCGCACCGGTTGTGGAAGAAGAGGGGCTAACCCCTCTAATTCCCTACTAATACTATACTATAACAACTATATACAACTATAACAACTAACTTATTCAACTACTAAACTAAGTTAAGCAACTATAAACACTAAAGATACGGAGAAACGCTAGGGCTGTGGAGGTGAGAGAGCACTCCACTGTTCCAACTGCCGTCACGGGCGGGAAGAAGGAACTGAGGAGCGGACGGGCCGGCTGGGGTATATAACCGGCGCCATAGCGGCGCCACTCCAGGGGGCGCCAGCCGGCCCACCGGAGTTGCTAGGGTAAAAATGTTCCGAAGAGCCGTGCACACGCAGCACGCACACCTACATGGAATGCATAGGAGCAATCACTCGAAGAAGAAACACCAATGAGCATGGTGGCCTCTCGTTGTCCACCACCCTGGAGGAGGAAGGCGATCATTGCTTGGGGGAGTTACCGGCGGACAAGCTGAATGGAAAAGACATCGCTCAGGTAAATGAATGATTAAGAAGCGACAGTTGATGATGAGGTGTAATGAGGTTAGGAACCTGGGGTTGTGTAAATGTAAAAAACAAGCAGTGAGAACTTACACTTGTTTCTTGTCTGAGACAGCTCGATGATGCCTTTCTAGAGGACCCGGAGGCCCTGGACAACGTTGCATCAAGCAGCAAAGATGAACCGGGCCCGCCTTGTTTTTGCTGAACGCCGCTAAAAATTGTTGAAGAGGACTTCGAGGATGAAGGTTATAAGGAGTTTAAGAGAAGGTTTGGCATGGAACTCGCTGAGCCAGTGCCACATTGTGAGTGTAAAAATTTATGTGGACTATTGTATGCATTGCTATTTATGCTGTTCTTAATAACTATCTTAGGGAAAAGCTTTTTGAAGATTATGAGGGCTATGTCATAGATGCCCCAGCCCAACGGCACCATGACTGTGTGATTTGGACTTCAACTTTATATGTAAATTTGTCAATTTAAATATGTAAATTTAAAAAACATCTATTGAAAAGGGCTTTGTGACTATCTGCATTTCTGTTAGAAGGTCTCTGGCCCTTAAGTGAGCTAAAAGTTTTAATGGAGCCTCTTGGTTTGTTTTCAAGGAGCTGTATGTCTTTTAAATAAAAAAAAATGGTTTGTGAGAATCTAACTTTTGTGGTTTTGTGTAAAAAAAGACCCATTTACAGCAAAAAGCTGAAATGTATGTTGTGGGAGGAGAAAAATCCTAAAAATGTGTTTATAGTGTAACCATTCTGCCCATCAGAGTTGGCAGCAACAAGAGCTGCGTTCAGTTGCTAGGAACTCCATTCCAATCACACAATGCAAAACTGGCTCAAGCCCTCAGCCAGTGGGGCACTGAGGCTCCCCTACTACAAGCTAAAATCACCACTTACTGTGTTAAGTAGTAGGGAGGTAATGGTATCGATGTGGTGTTTTCTGACAGGAACGTAATGAGGTTTATCGTAGGTGATGGTGACAAACTCGTTGTTCCTTCCTCGGACAGAGAGACAATGTAACAGGGGAACAGAAAAGTCCCCCACAAACTCACGTTCTACAATATCTGTGAACAGACGCAAGAAATTAAAAGCCGTGTGATGTCTGCTGAGAAGGGGAATTTTTGGACTCTGTGCTTCGGGCCCAAACCTAGAATGTTAGCTAGCTCCCCGCTGATAGAAAACATACAAGTAAAATTGGCAGATTTAAGACTAACTTTTCTACCCCCAGGGTCGTAGTTCATGACCACCTCAGGCGGTGTGGGATGACGAACCACAGTACTGTTCATATGATCCAATAATTCAGGTATGGACGAGTAATAACCTCGTTGTAGGATAAACTCCATGCCACACCTGCAAAGGTGATTTCAAAAGGGTGTCTTCGTTGATAGTGTTCCGGCTGTGCGGGTATTGTATTTCCACTAACCCACCTCCCAGGCTCTCCGGAGATCCCAGGGCTTAATTAGCCATATTGTAAAGTTCAAGCTGGTGTTCTGAGGAAAAACTGCAGAGCTGGCATTGCTGGGGCAACGTAATGTAGAACCCGCTGTCGCTCATTTTTCTCTCTCTCTGTCTTTGCAGGAGGAATCTTTTTGTTTGTTTGTTTTTGTTCACGTCTAAATGTCACAGAGTTGAGAAGCTTCCACCCAGCTGTTAAACTTATCGCCTCCTCAAACCATTTCACCAGTAGCTGCTTTCTTCTCCCTTTTCCTTTATCCGCTAGAACTTTTTCAATCCTGTAAATCCTGTCTTGTTTGGGGTTTACTTTTTGTAATTCTTCAGGGCAAAAAGATCCAGTAACTGTCTCACCCTCGTAATCTTTTAATCAGTATACAGGTCTCTGGCTCCTGGTTAAGGCTTCATCCACTATAAATAGCTCATCAGTAAACGTCTGTTCATAACCTTTTTCAAGGGCTCCTTTGACTTTAGATAGTCTCACGTGGTCGCCTTTTCTAAAAGGGGCAACAACTGGTTTTATTTTAAAACCATCTCTATAAACTGTTTTCCATATCTTCAGAGAATGTGAAGGATTAACATCAGCAGGACTGGTACGTATAGTTCTGTGAAAGCTCCGGTTGTCACTCTTTATAAAGTCAGATAATACGTCTTAAAGCCTCTGTTGTGTTTGGAGAACCGGTGCACATCTACCAGATCTGCCTGCCATTGCGCGTCCACATCTGAAACAATGGTCTTGTTTCTTTTAAAATGTATTTGAGCCAGTTTGTGTAAAGTGTAAGCATCTGATCTGAAAGCTAAGCTGTTACCTGTCTTCTATTTAAAAAGTTTTACTGTGCTTTTTGGCCACTCAAAAAGAGGATTCCCCCACCAAAGCTCCCAGCATCCCTGGGGATGTAATCTATTTTCATTAACAGAGCTGTCTGTGGAGACAGGACTGTTCCTGGTACCTGTTGCATCGCAGGCGGACATGGACAGAGCTCAGCAGTCAATATGATTGATAGCAGAGTCATTTATTTCTCTCCAGCATGCTCTTATATACAATTAAGGCCAGGCAATCAAGCAATTGCTAATTGGTTAATAAGGTACACACAAGCACAGCTGTAACTTCATTGGATAATTGCCATTCTATGCAACCTTCTAATTTATTATCCTGTTTACTGCCTGCTAGCAGATGAGAACTAGCCCGTCCTTGAGTCTGCATATCTAGCTTCCCAGACTCTCACCAAAACAACCCCACACCTCCCCCCTTTTCTCATAATAAAAAAGGAAGGCACAGCAAAACATTCCCAGCTCATAGCATCACATTACTACAATCTATTACACAGCAAAACTAAAAGCAAATCTAAACACCAGCTGCCTAACTAAACCGTAACAGAATCTTCCGTGGTTCCCTAGCCTCCTACATTCCTCCCCTCGCTTTCTCAAGCGCTCCGGTACAACAACAGCAGCATAACCTTGAGCTAATCTAGCAATACAAGCACCAGCATTCCCATTTGTCTGCTTGCGCTTAAACAGAACAAAAAATTACACAGAGAGCAAAGAAAATTACAGGCTAAGCCAGATTTTTCCTACTTCCATTACATTATCCGTTACAGGGGGCGGGACTGAAGAATCCCAAAACAACCTCAGAGCTTCATCGCACACATGGCTTCCATCCTGAGGAATTACGAACGAGAAATCCAGTTCCGCCCACACACCTAACGCCCAAATGAACGGAGCAGAAAAAACAACAGTAACCGGTTAAACAAAACAGAGCCAAAGCTAAATAGTGCACCCAAACCAAATAGTATTTCCTTAATCTATTAGGGCTCACCTTTAATCATGCAATTCTTAACATATAACACCAACAACATCAAACAAAACAAAACATAAAACATCAAAATACAACAACAACAAAAAATAATGTAAATTCTGCAGGGTTCCCCCCTTCTCTAGTGTACACCAACCTGTGACAAATTTCTATTACCAATCCATCCCTCATGTGTCAGGTGATCAAACTGACACTGAGGGGGGGGGTCCTAGCAGAAAAAACACAACATAAACCACATAAACATATTAACAACACCACAACAATTCTGGCCAGAAAACACACACCACAAACAAACATAAAACATAAATTTAAACTCCATAATAAATGCATGGTACATTAAATACTATACAGCTAACATCAATTCTCTTAAATATCTAAAAAACAAAAACAAATATACCCCTACTGGGCAATCAATCATTACTTAAAATACACAAATACCCTTATTAATTTCAGGCAAAACAGGAAAATCACTTCATCAATTAAATCATTTACAGTAATACAATTGCATCCTGGCTTACTTCTAAATTCAAAGCTATTCACAGCTTAAGATTTCTTACTATTAACTTCTGCTTTTAAACACTAAAAAAAAAAACCATCACCACTTATATGCCCATAAAACCTAATACAATCTCAATTACATAGCACTATATACATTCTTCAGCTAATGCAACAAAATTATTTATGGCCAAACAATTGCAAACTAATTCCCTTGCCTAAATTATTTACAAACATTTCAAAACACCAAAAACTTTTCTCTTAGCATTTTAACAAATTCAGCTATTATTCCCTTTAGCAACCACAAAATTAACTTTTACTCTGCCCTAAATTACTCGCTTGTACTCCAACAACAACCTTTCTCAACTTAAATCACCATTCCAAGTATCCCCCTGAATATTTGAAATTCCTAAGCTTGTGCTTAATTACCTGTTCTGTCCCCTACACCCTCAAAAGTTTCCAACCAGTTTTCTAAATTCTTTGTCTCTTGCCTGCCGCCTGGGCCCGATCCTTTTTTCCTTTCCAAGTTCTCTGTCTATTGCCTGCCTGCCTGGGCCCGATCCTTTTTTCCTCTTGCTAAACCGTTCCTTTCATGGACACTAACTTATCCCACTATCAATTTAGCTAGAAGGGTGTACTTCTTAACTAGCCCCTACCCTTCTGGTATTTTCTGAGAACAATTATCTGTACTTTCCCACCGTGGGGGCTACATTCTCAAGCATACAGCATCTGCTTACAACCTATCTATTTTAATATAGGCTACATCTAATATCAAACAATCCTACAACTACACATAAGACAAAACATACAAAAATCTAATAAGGCTAACAACCCAAAACCATACTTCCAAATTACCTAAATTTATATCTAATAACCTACAACTCCCCCCTTTGAAAATACTCAACAAGCCTTTTGGCTGAGTTTTCTCAAACTCTAAAAACAAAAAACAATTAGGCTCTAGAAAACTGGGATTAGTAATGGGGGGGGTAATATCATTTACAATCCAATTGGGGGGGGGGGCAATACATGCTAAAATATTTATCCAAAACACAGGGCGCAGCCTGTAAAATAAATCTCAAAATCCAATTAATATCACATTTCTTAGCAGGAGTCCCAAATTTCTTCCTGCCAGTGTACAATTCTTCGTTTCTTCACCAGGGTCAGTTCTCAATGTCTTTTTAGTCAGGAATTTCTGGACTTTGGCAATGTCAACAACGTGAGTGTTTTTTCTTCTTTTCCACCACCGTCGTGGTTCAGCTTCTACGGGGGAAATTTACCAGGACATCATCCTGTAGTAATTTTGCTTCTTTCAAAAAAAAAAAAACAACAAAAAACAATCCAATAACACAATGGGGGCTGCAGCGGACAAGGGAGAGGTTAACCAGCACGTTACCTTGTCCTTTTTTCCTGCTATTTAAAAGCACAATAAAACTAAAAAATAATTAGGCCAGTCATCAGTAGAAAAATTCTCCTGATGTGAAGGGGTCTTTTGCAATAAAATCATAGGTCCAGGCAGTCAGTCTCCTGGTTGCAAAATTGGCAGGGCTGCTAGGATCTTTGGGCAGCTCTTCCATACCTGTGAAAGGAGACAGCTAACGCATTCCGTTAGTGCCTGGCAGGATTTTGCAGCTCTCATTAGCTTTTTTGGGCCCAGTCAAGCTCTCTTTAGTCTGGGCTGTTCGCCAAGTCTTAGCTGTTAGCAATATGTGTCCTTGACTGGGGCGAGGAAAGAATGAGCTTTTCTTCGGTTAAATCATTTTGTTCTCTCTCCTTCCCTGCTAGGCTTCTTTTAATCTGTAAATCCTGTGTCAGAACACCCAGCTGTTGCTGCTCATACCGGAAAAGCATAACGGTTTTCCCGGCACTGTCCCAGGCTCAGACCAGCCAGCGTAGGACGCCTTCTCCGGGCTTCTGCCAAAACAACTTACTTGCTTATAGGTCCAAACGACCTCCGGGGCCACGGCACGAGCCTCTGCCTGCGCCGTGCACTCCAACGTCTTCCCGTCCTGGGCTCGCTTCCAGCGGAGCACCTCCTCGTCCTGTGCCCGAAGGCCGGTCAGGAGGAGCCTCCCCAACTCCCCCTCTCTTCTTAATAAGTGAATCAGTGCAGCAGGGGAAATCTTTTCCCCCTGTCGGTTCATAATGTGCAAATAAAGCTTCTGTGTTATCTTTTCTTCAGCTGATACAGCGGTACTCATATTAGCTGCTCTGCCCTTCTCCGCCGCGGCTTATAGCCGCCGCTTTCCTCCGCGACTTATAGCCGCCCCTCTCCTCCGCGGCTTATAGCCGCTCTCCTCAGGGCTCAGGTGCGCCTCTCTTTTCGGACGCCCGGGGGCTTCTCCAGCACTCCCCGCCGCAGCTCCTCCGCTCGCCTCTGGGCTCAGGCTCCTGGCCGTTCGCCTCTGGGCTCAGGCTTCCGACACTATCATCATTCGATTCGAATCACGTCGGAGTCCGGGGGCTTCTCAAGCACTCCCCGCCGCGGCTCCCAGCCGCCCGCCTCTGGGCTCAGGCTCCTGGCCGTTCGCCTCTGGGCTCAGGCTCCCGACACTATCACGTCGGATAAGCACTCCCCGCCTCTGGGCTCAGGCTCCTGGCCGTTCGCCTCTGGGCTCCGGCTCCCGACACTATCATCACTCGATACGAGTCACGTCGGGGTTAGCCGCTCACCTCTGAGCTCAGGTGCGCCTCTCTTTTCGGACGCTCGCCTCTGAGCTCAGGGCTTCTCCGCCTGGGTCAGGCCACCGACACTTTCATTCGATACGAATCACGTCGGGGTCACCATTTGTTGCATCGCAGGCGGACATGGACAGAGCTCAGCAGTCAATATGATTGATAGCAGAGTCATTTATTTCTCTCCAGCATGCTCTTATATACAATTAAGGCCAGGCAATCAAGCAATTGCTAATTGGTTAATAAGGTACACACAAGCACAGCTGTAACTTCATTGGATAATTGCCATTCTATGCAACCTTCTAATTTATTATCCTGTTTACTGCCTGCTAGCAGATGAGAACTAGCCCGTCCTTGAGTCTGCATATCTAGCTTCCCACACTCTCACCAAAACAACCCCACAGGTACCGTCTTTTACTAACACAAGTATGGAGGGGATACAGTCATAGGGACACATTTAAATAAGTTTAATTAATTGCCTGGTTTAACACAACCTTTGACAGCCACCTGTAAAAATGGACGCCATGACCCCTACAACGAAAGACTCTGAGCTGGTTCATTCTTCTATTTTGTCCTTTTCCGGATTTTCCTCTTGAGATCCGCATCTCAGACAGGAGCAAAAACAGCTGATGCACAACAGGGCTACCGATGTGTAAGTTCTCAAAGGCCTCTTGAAAGGCATCGTCGAGCTGTTGAGAGATTTTCAGACAAAAAACAGTGTAAGCAACCCTCTGCTTGTTCTTAGATTTATGCAATGCCAAGTTGATTCCTAACCCCATTATACCCCCATGATCGACCATCGCTTCTTAATCATTCATTTACCTGAGCAACGTCTTTCCCGTTCACCTTGTCCACCAGTGACTCCCCCAAGCCATGATCATCTTCCCACTTTGGGGGGGGGTCATCACACTCATCGGGGTTCTTCATGAGGGTTCGGGGTCGGGTCCTGAGGTATCTATCAATGGTCGAGTCAAAGGGCCCTCCTCGGAACTGTAACTGCTATAGCGCTTTATCCATACAAGCCCAAAGGTCCTCGGGGCTAAAACAAAGTCTGAAGTTCTCAGGGGAGTGGTAAAGGAGTCCATGTCTCCTCTCAGCCTTTCCACAATTCATAAAACACGTCTTCTTGGTAAGAGATGGCCTCCTCTGCCCAGCGCTGGGACTTATGAGGTGATGTGCTGCACTCTGATTGGCAGAGGGCATTGGAAGGAGTTCTTAGAGGGGTCACACAACCCTCTTCTGGGAGGTTCACCCCTTCCGAGAACCTACCTTGTTTTGGTCAACTCTCCTCTTGGGGCAGTCCTCTGCAGCTGAAACCCATCGCAACTGGTAAAGGGTGGTGAGAGGAGTTCCTAGAAGGGTCACATGAAGCACTTCCGGATGGGTCACCCCACCCCAGAATTCCCCCCAGTTGGTCAAATCTCCTCTTGGAGTGATCCCCAGTGGCTGAAACCCACCCTGATCGGTAGATGGCAGTGGGAGGAGTTCTTAGAGGGGTCACACAAAGGACAGGTCACCTGCCCCGGAACTCCCCTTGATTGGTCAAGTCTTCCCTCGGGGCATTCCTATTGGGGCGAAACCCACCCTGATCGGTAGATGGCAGTGGGAGGAGTTCTTAGAGGGGTCACATGACACATCTTGCTGCCGGGGTCAAGGGGTGGGATTAACATTTGATTGATGGTAGGGCCCTTATACCACTGGAGCGCCTTGTTCTGTTTGTCTCCGTTCTGCTTCATTCGCCAAGCGCTCGGCCAGGACAGATGTCACTTATGAGCTCAGTTGCCACCAGCTGGACAGTGGGACTTGGGTCTTTCTCTAGGACCCGGAGAGCTGAAATTACAGAGGACATCACGTTAGTGAACAGACTGTCAAATCACAGCTAAGCGTGATCACAGAACCTTGAAGTACCTGAGCAGAATGATCACATGGAAAAATGTGAAACTGGGCTCAGTCCTTCTATTGGGGTGGAAAATACATGAGAGATGAATAGGCCTCACTTTTCATATAGTCACCTGTGCCTGAAATAGCTGGAGACTTATTACTTCTGAATACCACACGACAGCAGCTCTCCAATACAAACAAAGCTTTAGGGTCCCTCATTGGGTCCCTTCCATGCTCCCAACTGTGGGGAGACCCTGACTCTACCAGAAAGTCATCCACTCCGCTGCAAATGGAAGGAAGTCCATTGTTTCAATAGCTTCCACTTTTCAGTTATTTTCCAGCTCTATTCAGGAGCCACTGCCTGAGCTCAACTCAACGTGGAATTTAACACAGGCCAGGTCCAAGCTGGTTTGCGCATGATACAGGGCACCTACTGGAAGCAAAATTGCTGGTGGGAAATTTGGGGTAGCAGAAAGTGGCTACTTCTCACTTGGGGAGTCCACAGAAAGCCAATAAAGCCCAAAGTGTGGAGAGCACTGGCTGGGAAGGGGGCATTGCCAGGACAACCAGGAGATGCACTGACTCATATCACACCTTCTGCAGCTTCCTCCTTCAGGGGAAATTAAGGCTGACTTTCTACTGGGCAAGAGTGAATTTGTCCTTTGATGTGTGGCTGATGCACTTTGCACCAGTGGTATCGGTTACTGCTGCTTGTCAGCTAAATTCCTTTATAACTCATTAATGAGCAGGACTTCAGCTGTATTTATCACTTACACATCAGCAGATGTTCCAGGTCCAGCCATTTCATACGCTGAGTGTCTGTGTGTTCCAGGATGATGCCTAAATACACAATGTCAAATAAATAACAACAACAACAATAAAACCTTCCCTTGTTGAGTGCAAAGTGATATTAGCAGCCCCTAGACAGGTCTTTGGGGTCTCCTACTGTGGGCCTAAGGGTGAGCTGTGGGCAAGAGGATGCTAGAGCAGTTTAGAGTCCACACTGAAGAGAATGAGAGAGACATTTTTTAAAAAGAATGTTTACATAAAACCCATTTGCTTGATGAAACAGTCTGTGCTCCTCTTGCCACTGCAGTCAGTTATTGGAGACATACTAAGATAGTGTTTGGTCTAGTGGTCTGAGCAAAGGACTGGGGCCAGGAATAAGCGAGTTCTAAGCAGGGATCTCACAAGGTGACTGATAGGTGAGCCCCAATGCCTGCCTGTCTCACATGGGTGTGCTAGGGAGAAGAGGCCACAGGGCCAAACAGGAGGAACCTAATGCTTCCTTGACAAGGTGCTGTGGCCAGGAAGGTGAAACAGCAGGCGCTATGGGGAGGTGGGCTGCTTGCCCCCAGTGATGAAGTCGCAGTGAGGAGCACTGAACAGCACTGGGTAGGTCTGCACTTTGAGCTAGGGGTATCACACCCAGTTCAATGGGACGGGCCCACACTAGCTCTGACAGCGCTAGCATTAGAATGTAGCTAAGGCAGCACAAGCCGTGGGAGGAGCAGCCACTGTGAGAATAGACTTTGGGGTTTGGATGGGATCATACTTGGGGTGGTTAAACCTCCTGCTGCTCCTGCCGCCGCAGCTACTCTCTATTTTTAGCACAAAGGGCTAGTGCGGGTGTGTCTCATCAAGATGGGAATTATACCCCCAGCTCAAAGTGTAACCATGCCCTACGTGACAGTGTCCCAGGCACTACTACGAAATGACTGCACCGTGCTTCCCCTGCAACAATCCCGAAGCACTTTATAGCAACTAATGAATTCCTCCGACCACCATCCTGGAGAGGTAGGGACATTAACATCTCCATCTATGGGTGGGAAGCTGAGGCACAGAGAGATTAATGGCAGCTCAGTGCTGCACAGTGGGATTTTTTCTGTCTCCCTCAATGGGAATATCAAAAGGGACACTGGGCATCATCTCTCACCAGCTAAGTTGGCGGCACCTGCCCGGATCCCTTCCCAGCTGCTACTGAAGGACGCGATGGTTGTGCTATACAAGTTCTTCAGCAGTTCTGCATTTTCTTTGGCCTAGAGGAAATCAGGGACACATGAGCTCTCTCTGGCTAGAAGTGCCCTTTGACTGCCAGCACATGCTTTTATGAACCACAGGTAAATAAGAGCAAGAACAGGTGGCTGGGTAGAAGTGGAAAAAATGGGAATCTGGGGCAGATTTACATTTCCCATCACCCTCCAGTCAATAATCTCCTACAGTTCAACAGCTCACTCACAAGGTGTCTGCAAATGTCCACCTGGAGCTCTTCAGGCTTCAGCTCGGCTCTGCCACCAAGGTGCTTATTGATCGCATGTTGGAGTCTCTTCAGTCCCAAAAACGGGAAACAGAGGTGAAATGTAGCTCTGCATTCCTGAAAAAGAGCGTCACACCATTGACTTGTTCCCTACCGAGTGCTATGTTCAGTCAAAGGGAACTCATCTGCGTGACTGCTCATCTATTCCAGGACAAAAAAGGATTCATCTGGATGTGACTGGCAGAAACATGCAGGAATGACTAATAGAGGGGAGAGCTTCCACTGAAACCTGGAGGTAGCATCAATGTCTTTTGGGAACAGATATACCGATGAAAGCTGCTTCACCAGGCACAGCTGTGGTCTCTCCTCTGTTCTGGGGAGGCAGGGGCCTGGGGTGAAGAGTCAGACAGGAACAGAGACCTGTAGGGGTCAGACCCATGACCTATCCTGGATTCTGGTGAGGCAGCCATGGACCAACCTGGCTGGAAGTGACTCAGCAGGAGGGCAATGAACTGAGGGGAGAATTTGGGCCTCCACAACAAGCAGGAATAGCAGTGCTCCCCTGGCACTGGGAGGAAGATTCCTTTGGCTTAGTAAATAAGTCACTGTTGGTCTTACCATTGAAACCTCGGGGCTTGGGTCTTGCAGGTGCAGCAGAAGTATGACCCAGCTCTTTCGAACCTGCTCAGCGAAATAGGCCTTCCATTTTTTCTTTGTCAACTGAGCCAGGATGCCAAATAGGACAAAGGCCACTGAGCGAAGACCATCATTCTCCTACAGCCAAGAAAGCCCCACAACTTGGTAAGTAAGGGACAATCCCATCACGCACCTCACACAGCCGTCTCTTCTACGCTAAAGTAGAGTGATTGCAACTACAGCTAGTCAGATAAACTTTAATTAACCAATTTTTTATTCGAATTTTCTGATTCATGAAAATATTTTAGAGACAGTTCAATTTTGATGAAATTCCTCCAGAAGCCAGGCAGGGTCCTTAGAAACCTGCCTGGTGTCTTGCCAGTACACCCATCCAGCTCCTTGGCAGCCAATCTAGCAGGCTGACTGGGATCATAGGCTTCCAGGCTCCCAGCTTTGGGGGGAAGGATAGCTCAGTGGTTTGAGCATTGGCCTGCTAAACCCAGGGTTGTGAGTTCAGTCCCTGGGGGGCCATTTTGGGAACTGGGATAAAAAGCTGAGGATTGGTCCTGCTTTGAGCAGAGGGTTGGACTAGATGACCTCCTGAGGTCCCTTCCAATTCTATGACCCTGGGGGTCCTAGCTCTCAAATTTGCAACTCCCTGGCACCTCTAGCTCCCAGAGTTTCCTGGGTTCCCAGCACCAGGATAGTCTGAGAGCAGACTGCCCCGGGCCAAGGCTTCCAACAGAGCTAGGTTGAGAATAGTAATTCTGTTTCACAAGGAGTTCTGAAGTTTGGGGGAGGGGTTCCCACAAATAGGAACAAAACCAAAATTTGAAATCTCAAAAATTCTCTGCAAAACAGAATTATCATTCCAACCCTCTCACATAAAAACGGTATAGAGCAGGCCCAACACTTTCTATTGCACTCTGTAACCCCCTTTTCATGGTTATCTAGCTACCTAATCTAGTATTCAGACTTTCTTTGAGGTTCTCAGTGGCAATCAAGAACAGAAGGGTGAGACTGTGGGAGCAGGGATGTCATCCCCATCCTCCTAATGTTCTCCTCCTCCATAAAACACCTCCCTTCCCTGGGGCCTAAAATCTCTGCACTCTGACATGAGCAATGCCCAGGGAGTCCACATCACACATCGTAAATCGAGTCTAATCAAGATCGGTTGAACTGGGGTTGGAGAGTTCTGTTCACATACATCGTCAAAGTAGGCCCGGATCTGTTCGGTGAGGTTTTTGAAGGAAGAACCAATGTCCTTCTCTTTCAGCTCCTTCAGGACTTTGGCCAGTGCTTTCATGCTCTCACCAATCACTTCAGAACTGAAAACGTCATGTAAGGCCCCGATCAGTATGTCCAGAAGAAACTTCTTGTATTTTTTCACCTGTACAAACATACGACATTAAAGAAAACTTATCACTGATCACACTTCTAAGAACTTTTCTTTAGCAGTTATGAAGCTGTGGGAATTTCATCAACCCTCTCTCCCTCCTGAGATCTATAGCTATATTTCAGACCAGGTGCTAGCTACAATGAGCCAAACTCGGTAACATAATACACGTGCATAATCCTATTATTAGATTTCTAGTTACTTAGATTCCAAGGCCAAAAGGGTTCATTGTGATTATCCGGTCTGACCTCCTGCATAACATAGAACTTCTCCGAAATAGTCTCTGAACTAGAGTACATCTTTTAGAAAAACATCCAATCTTGATTTTAAAATTGCTAGTGACCGAAAATCCACCACAACAACTTTTGGTAAATTGTTCCAATGATTAATTAAAATTACTATTAAAAATGTACGCCTTATTACCAGTCTGAATTAATCTAGCTTCCTTTTTCTCCATTGAATCTTGTTATACCATTGTTTGCTAATGTGAAGAACCCATTATCAAAATTTGTTCCCCATGTGAGTAGTTATAGACTGTCCTCAAGTCACTCCTTAACCTTCTCTTTGTAAAGCTAAATAGATTGAGCTCCTTGAGTCTATCACTAAAGGTATATTTTCCAATCCTTTGATAGTTCTTGTGACTCTTCTCTGAATCCCCTCTAATTTATCAGCATCCTTCTTGAATTGTGGACATCTGATCTGGACACAGCATTCCAGCAGCACTCACATGAGTGCCATATTCAGAGGGAAAATAACTTCTTTACTCTTCTTCAAGATTCCTCTATTTATGCCTCCAAGGATCATTTCAATCCTTTTGGCCACAACTTCGCATTGGGAGCTTATGTTCAACTGATTATCTGCCATGGCTCAAGTTTTTTCTCAGCATCATTGTTCCCTGGGATAGAGTCTCCCGTCCTGTAAGTATGGCCTGCATTTTTTGTTCCTAGATGTATACATTTACATATGGTTACATCAAAGTGCACATTGTTTGCTTATGCCCAGTTTACCAAAGGATCCAGCTTGCTCTGTATTGACTGCAAAAAGGTGACTAGGGTATGGGAGAGAGCAGAATTTGGCCTAGTGCATTGTGTGCAGCCTCTGTAAACTCTGAGCAATTATTTCCCTTGGATTCTCTACTTATGTTGCATCCTATTCAGTATTCTCTCATACCTTCACAGGCGCCCCATTGACTATATTTCCCAGGCCTCTTACAGCCATCTGACGGACAATGCTGTTCCTATCCTGTGACCTTTCTTCCAAGATGCGCAAGACACTCTTAAGCAACTTCTTCTCCCTGAGCATGGGATCAGTCATTAGCTGAAATAAAATCAACATGTCCATTAGCACCAATATGATCCTTAAGATTGGGAATAGAATTTGAGCCGGCATAGAATACACTAAAAACAACAAGGAGTCCTCCTATAGCCACAGTCTTGTGGATACAGACTAATATGGCTACCCCTCTGATACGTGGCACATAACACACTAACTTTATCATTCCACACAAATGAGAAATGTCTTAAAAACATGCAGCTTTCCTTTTGGGCACTATAATAGGGATCCACTCACCTCTTGAGAGCCCCTTAGTGGCCAGGTCTGGTACCACAGTCCTTTTCTCACCCCTGGTGCACCCTGCCAGCTGACCTCAGTGAGTCTTCTGTGGCTCAGGCCTCTGGCTAAGTCCCAAAGTCCAAATGAACCCCTTCTGGGCTAGTCAAGAACAGTCCCATTGCCCTCACTAGGGTCTCCAGCCCCAACTCTGGGTCCTTGAAATTCTGCTCTTTGTTCAAGCTCTCCGTAAGCATTGTCCCCTTCCTGGGGCTTATGCCACTGTAAGTGGTAGGGGAACCAGGGCCTGCCCATAACTCTGAGTTCCAAACCATGGACCCTGTAAACAGTAGTTAGGCACCGCTTGATTTCAGTTCATTGTTGCTTTTTCCTACCAGCCACTTTTAGCTTCACCCTCACCTCAAGGTTCAAGTTCTTAAGGACTCTCTTCCTGCAAACCCAACTTAAGCAAATGCTGCCAGAATCAAACTCTGGCAATCCCTGGAATTTCTGTGGCCAGAGAGCAGCATCGTTTCTTGCCCCTCCAGTTCCTGGCAGGAACTGACCTGCTAAGGCCCTGCAGCTCCTTTTAGCTGAGCCTGATGGGCTCCGATTGGCTGCTCTCATGAGGCCTCTCTAGACAGACCCAGATTTGTGGCTCTTTTCCTGGGGCAGGGTGCAGTAGGACCATGGGGCCTCTTGTAAGGAGCCTCAAAGCCCAGGAACAGCCCATCCCAGGCACAGATCGATTGTTTTCCTTAGAACCAGATGAGCCCCTAAGATAGTTACTTAGCATAAGTGGAAATATGATGCAGATGTTAGAGGAGGGCTGTAGAAAGGGAGGATGGTCCAGCAGTTAACACACTTGTCTAGGACTTAGGAGACCCAGGTTCAAATTCCTGCTCCCTCAAAGACTTCCTGGGTGACCTTGGCAAATCACTTAGCCCTTCTGTGCATCAGCTCCCTGCCTGTAAAATAGGAATAATAGTGCTTCCCTACCTCCCAGGAGTATTGTGGGGATACATACATACATTACAGAGTTTTGAGGTACTCAGATACAATCGTCATGAGAACCTAAGACAGATGTGAATGTATTTGTATGTTGCTTGTTTTATAGTATTAGGACACTAGGTTCATTCCGAAGATCTGCTGAGTGAAACCAAAACCAGGAGCTGTTGGTTAGTATCAGCACTGGGACTTGGCAGAAGAGGTCCAGTACTTCAAACTCTGTCTGTATCTCTCTCAGCCAGCGCCTGTGGTTGTGTAGCTAGTATAGGCAATGACAGCAATACAAATATCAGCGAGAGAATGACTCCGAAAGGTAGAATGAAGTTCCTTGTCAGGTTTCCATATAAAGGGGGACCCAGTCTACTATCTAAAATGACAGTTACTCCTATGAACTGAACTGTACAACTCCTTAAAAGAAAGGCAAACAGACAATGGTCTAATGGTGAAACTGCTCTTCGGAGCCCTGTGTCTTACCTGGGCAAGGAAAGCTGTGCCGGTGACTCGGAAGTTTTCCATTGGGGAATTCACCCAGGGGAGGAGGCTCTGGATGATCTCAAGTGTTATTAGTCCAAATCTTAGCAGACCACTGGAAGGCAAAAAACCACTTATGGGGTCGATTGCACACTTCAAAAACTCAGCTGCTCTGAGCAGACAGCTCTGATATCTATGGGTGGGAGCTGTGTGTTTCCACCCAGGGCACCCCCCACAAAGCTATAAACTGGAGGTTCCCTCTCAGCCACTCTATTTGCTACTGATTCCCAAGGATAAAATCATGCCTCTTAGATCTCTTACCTCACCAGCAGACACACTCCCTCATGGTGAGTCTGGGGGTTTTCAAGCAGAATCCATGTTTTCTGCGTCCTGAGCACTCTCACCAGTCTCTCATTCCCAGCTTTAGAAAGCACAGATTCTAACGCTTGGACAGAAAACCTGGGGAAAGAGAGGCACAGAACTGCAGCAATCAGTAGGAAGGTGCAGCCTGAACAGAGTCAGGAAGCCCAGGTTACTTGTCAGGTCTGCTGTTCATCCACTGGCAATATCCTGGACACCAGTGTCCCTGGAAGGACTTGATGCCAGGAGGTATGTTTCTGTCTCATACATCTCATATAACTAGTTTTGCTAGGGACAAAATTTTGCAGTCATTTTTCACTTTCTGCAAGGAGTATGGATACTAGCAGAGTACAAGGATATAAAAAAGATACACGATCAGGACCCAAAAACTGGGGGGCATAGAATGTGGTGATCACTAGTGGATATTTTGGGGTTGTATCTCCAGATATGATGTGACAGAGTGCTGAGGGTATGCACTTGAGTCAGCACTCTGGTCACTATTAGTACTAATTCAGTTCCTTACAGAAAGCCTAATTGGACAGAGGTGTAGCTGATTACGAGGTCAGATTGGGGCTAGTGAGTCATGGAACCAATCATTCCATTAACAGGGAAACTGTATAAAAGGACATGGGCAGGAGCCCTTTGAGGGGAACAGACAGAGAAAGAAACTTGGGTGACCAGATATCCCGATATTTGGGGCTTTTTCTTATACAGGTGCCTATTACCACCCACCCCCTGTCCTGATTTTTCACACTTGCTGTCTGGTCACCCAAAGAGAAACAGAAAGACAAAAAGCTGGGAGAGCCTGACAAAGTGAGCTCTCTGAGTGGAAACACCTTCCCCCCATTTTGGAGAAGAGTTTAGAAAGTTGAGATACAAGATAAAGGTGCTATGTATTGGTAGGGGGATTAAATAGACTTCACGTTGGTGTTTACAAGCAAGAAAGTCTCAACGTGGTCTGTGTTTGTAGAAGATGTGGGGGTGCAACACCCCTCTCTGTCACAGCTGGGGGCTCATCAGGGATTTCCCTGTTATCTATGCAAATAGAGAGCCTGCTGGAGAAGCCGGGGTAGAGGTCTGGCAGTCCAGGTGATGGAGGGAACACACTGAAATGGGTGGTGAAGCAGCAAGGAGAAGTCTAGAACAGGGGTTCTCAACCTTTCTGTTTCTGAGCCTCCTCTCACCTCAACAAGCTATAAATACTCCATGGCCCACTCCCAGGCCTCTGCCCTGCCAGGCATCAGAGTTTGGGGCTCCTGGCTCTAGATTTTAACTCCACAGGGTGCAGGGGCTGGGGCTTTAGTGCAGGTGCTGGGCCTCAGGGCTCCAGCCTGGCTGGGCTCAGAGATTCAGCTTTCTGCCCTAAGCCCCAGCTAGTCTACTGCCAGCCCTGCTTGGCGGACCCCCTAAAACCGGCCCAGTTGAGAACTGCTGGTGTAGAAGACCTTCTAACAATCCCACCAGGCAGAAAAACAGCCTTTGCTTGCCTGGTAGGTTTAACAGCAAAAGAGCCTTCAGGAATTTATACAGGAACAAGCCCAGGTCTGGCAACAACTCCTCCAAAGTCTGGCAAGTCCCGTGACAGGAAATGGAAACCAGGCACAGGAGATCAGACTCTGTAAAATGGGACCTGCGAACAACCCTGATCTGGTTTTGGTTACTCTTAAAGGAGCAGCGGTGAGACCTCACAAGGACAGAACAATGTGGGCCTTTCGACTGACACCCCATTTAACCGGGGAAGCACATATATGGCTCTTAGTGATTAGCGGGCAAGAGATTAGGACGTGATTAAGGCAGCCATGCTGGACGAGGTGGGGCCTGTCCACAGAAAAGTACTGCCAGAAATGGAGAGTTGAAAGATGGATTGAGGGATTAGGCCTCTGTGCATTTGCATAGAAATTGAAAGATTGGACCACTTACTGGTAAGGCCACATACGCAAACTGTGGGGGAGATCATGGATTGCATGATTCTGGAAGTTTCTTCAGAGTCACCCTGAGCATATCTGAGTATAGGTTACGTGGCACCAGCCAGTTAATCTGGACCCCGCAGTTAAAATTACAGAGGAATTTGCAGAGGCGGACATTCCCAGAGTGAGTCAGTGGTTTAAGGGGCTAAAAGATCACTAAAAGATTGCCATATGAGTCTCAAATAAAAGCTCATGTCACCAATATCATTGTGAAACACATCTACAGATGCTGTGTAAAGAGCCATGTCTATGCATTGAAAATTACATTCTTATGATCTGTGTCTAGGGACTAGTCACCAGGAAAGGTGAAAAAATGGTTTTCTTTAAGGCAAGAAATGTTTCTCCATCTGTTTGTTTACATGTAAATTAAGCATGTAGGGTTCACATTCAGTTCAGGACTGTGAGAACTTCAAAGAAAGAAAAGTAACAGGAAGGAGACAGGGAGTGGGGACCCAATTTTGGGGTACACCTCAAAGGTTTGCTCTAGTATATTTGGGGGACAAAGAAGACACCCTGGCATCTTTCACTTAGGAAGTAGATGGCCAGCGAGACGGACAGCGGGGTCACTATCAGGCTTGGTTGAGAACGTTGGGTGAGAAACATCTTTAGACAGGAGGTTAACCTGTTGGGTAAGTTTAGTCTCTAGGACCATGTTATGATTTCATTTGACATGTAACCATTTTTTGCTTGCATTCTTTCTCACTGTCACTGGAAATTCTGTTCTTTGACCATCTCTGTTCTTGTTTGCCCTATAAATATATCTAAGTGCTGTGTGTTTTGCACTATAGAGTATAAGTAATAAAGTATAAAGTATAGAGTCTAAAGTATAAGAAGTAAACTGGTGTGTACTGTTCCATAGGGAACAGCACGCCCGGTAATTCTGTGGGTGTTCAGTGGATAAAGGTCTGGACACTATACGGAACGGTCAGAAGACTCGGGGGTTGGTGTGTGCCTATCACTAACCTGTACAAAGAGACTGGGGTCTGAGGAGGCCTGGATGGCAGTGCTTGTTTTGCCAGAGCCTGGTCATTTTAGGGAACTGACCCACAGCAGACACAGACAAGACTTCCTCACTCTAAGGGCAGGCAATGGTAAGGTGCCTCATAACCCTGGAAATTCCTGGGGAGTGTCACACAACTCTATTGGAATTCTTTGTTTCTCTCCCTTCCTTCTAATTACCGGCAAGGGTTGCCCTCAGTATGTTGTTGGTCTTTTTGGAATAGGCTCCGGCTTCTTATCCTTGGCAAAGGCATCTTTTGTCCTGAGGTTCGGCTGACCTGCTGCAGGAGAACAGGAAACAACTCTGGGAGCAGCTCCTGCACAGCTTTGCTCGACTGCTGTGCTGACACCACCTCAAAGATGGCACATGTTGCCTGAAAGGAGAGCATGGTAAAAAATGAGATCTCCTCCCAACACCATCACATCCTCTTCTCCCCTTCTGATATCAGCTGTACTGAATTTTCACTTCTGCCGGTAACTTGAATGACTGCAAGCAACTCCCTTAACTCATGGCTCAGTTTCCCACATCTGTAAAAATGTGTATGACCTACCAAGGCATGTTGTGAGTCCTAAGGAATATTTGCAAAGCACTGTGAGCAACCTGGTTCAAAGACTCTCTAATTGCCAGATGTTATTAAGTAAATCAGCCACATACTCTAAAACTGCGTATTTGTTCCACAGACAGCAGAGCTGGACTCAGGGAAACAGTACATCAGAGGAGAAGTGCCCACACAGCAATATTCTACCACACTTCTAGCTTTCCAGCAGCAGGATTGTCACAGGGCAGAGGAAAGCCTGAAAGGCGTGTCTGTCATCTAACTTACTGAGAGAGGTTCAGCAGCTGCCAAATGCCTGTCAGTTTCAGTCTCTGAGGTGATGCTTTCTTCTTGGCTTGTTGACGTCTTTATTTTTTCTATTAGGACCTGTAGGACCTGAGTGGCAAGCAAGGGGTCTCCCCCCAGAGATCTCCACAGCTCACTGGTGTAACTGCAATTTAACAGAAGTTACATGTGACCCCTGGACACTTTTGTGGCTCAGACTGAATGCGTCCTATTTAAGTAAAGACCAACTTTTCTCCTTGCCTATGAGGAGAAAGTTAGGAGCACTGTCCTCCTTTAACGCTCCTCCTGTTTAAATATTGAGTTTCCAGTTACAGAACTAGGTTAAGTGACCTAGTCTTACTGCAGCCTAACCATTAATACTAGACTTCCGAAGGACAGGACACAGAGCGCCAATCTCAGTTCCTGTTTTCCCACTTCCCAGTAAATATGGAATCCTGAGCATGTGGCTCCCAAAGATCCAGGGTTTGGAAGGCAAGTGGATGAAAGAAAAGCCACATTTCTACTAACTGGACATACAATTATGAGAACGAATATTCATGGCCATCCTAGTTCCCCTTCACAAAGGGTGTCCCTACCCTCTGTTTGCCAGAAGCTGGGACTGGGCAACAGGGGATGGATCATTTGACAGTTACCTGTTCTGTTCATTCCCTCTAGGACATGTGGCACTGGCCACTGTCGGAAGACAGGACACTGGGCTAGATGGACCTTTGGTCTGACCCAGTATGGTCGTTCTTATGGTCTTAGATTCCAGCACTGATAACTGATAACCCAGTTGGGGACCTTTAAATGAAATGATGGATCTGCTTCCAGTCCAGTTTTAAATCCCAAGGACAGCAACTCTATTCTAGCAGCCACACCCTGACCGATACCAAGCGGCGGTCTGATGACAATATTGGCCCTATTCTTTGTCATCAGCCAGGGATTGGACTTGAAGCTGTCATGCTACCAGGAAATCAACAGCAATTGCTAATTTCCAAAGTGAGGTCAATTCAGGTGTCTAGAGAGCCAGGCCGGTTCCAGGCACCAGCCCAGCAAGCAGCTGCTTGGGGCAGGCAATGGTGAGGGGCAGCACATCTGGGTCTTCGGTGGCAATTCGGCGGCTGGTCCCTCACTCCTTCTCAGAGCGAAGGAGTAGAGCTGCACATCGCGATCGCAGGGTTTTTTTATTCCCCGCCCTTTTTTTGCTGCTTGGGGCAGCAAAAGCCCTGGAGCCAGCCCTGCTAGAGAAGTACATGTTTCCAACAATACACTCCAGTTATACCAGTAAAGTTAGGTCTTTAGGATGTCAAAGCAGTTATGAATTAATGGAAACAGAATGACACTTAATTTCTCTCCACACCCCACCTTAACATGCTCTTGGACCTTCCTGGAGAAAGACCCAGGCTATTAACCATCAGGAATTATCCCAAAATGTCTGCTGCTTAAATAAAGCCCTACATCTCCCAGCAAAGCTGTGGGATCCATGTTTTACCAAGATGAATGCAATAGGTAGCGGTATATACCTGTCCATCGGCAGATGGTTGCTGAGTAGGCTGGAGATCACTGCCTCTAGGTGATGGTGAGCTAAAATAGACACTGCCTCCAGCAGGAATTGCCTCAAGCTGCCCTCCTGGATAGTAGCCATGTGGCTATATATTATATCCACAATAGCTGGCACCTGGAAGGAACAAAACCAGAAAGAAATGTCCCTTTTTCTTTCTCTCCATTCATTCTACAGAATCAAAACCTTTATTTAGACATTTGCTGATTTTTTAGAAATTTCTCAAGAAACAAACGTTCAAATATGTCTGTGTAACTTTAACCCACAACAATTGCCCACACTTGGCTGTAAAAATTAACACTGACACACACACATACAGCGAAACCCTGCTATAACACGATGATCAGGGTCCAAAAAATTGGATCGCGCTAAATGTGGGGTCGCGGTATAGCAGGGTTTACCATTTCAAGCTGGTCAGTTTCAAGCCGGTCGATTTCTCTTGGGCAGAAAACTACTTGCATTTGCGAACTGCCCACCGCAGTAACTGAAAGGGTGGAGCTCCAGCAGCGGGAGCTCTCAGCCATGCGGAGAGAGGGAAACACTTGGGGAGAGCAGGGGAGATGTGCAACGGGCAGAGGAAGAGAGAGGAGCAGCTGGGGAGAGAGTGGCTCTTCTCACCAAAAGGGTAAGCGGGGGCAGGTGGGAAGAGGCAGTGGGGAAGGCACATTCCATTTTTTGCTTTTTTTTCCCCCTTTGGGGGCACTCCAGCCCCTCTCCCTTCACAAAGCCTCTCTCTCTCTCTCTCTTTTTTCTCTCTCTCTTTTGCGCATCCGCAGCGCTCCAGCTGCTTTTTTTTTTTTGGCCTGGGGCGGCCGGAGCCACCTTACAATCGTGTTATAGCCGAATTCGCATTATTACGGGGCGCATTATAGCAGGGTCAGGGGCGGCTCTAGCCATTTCGCCACCCCAAGCATGGTGGCACCCGTGGCTCCGGTGGACCTCCCGCAGGCGACCGGCAGAGCACCCCCGCGGTGTGCCGCCCCAAGCACGCGCTTTGCGTGCTGGGGCCTGGAGCCGCCCCTGAGCGGGGTTTCCCTGTACATACCAGGTAATTTAATGTGGTGGTGCCCAGCTATGCATTAAATAAACCAGCTGGCATGCACAAAAGAAGGCTTTGCTTGCCCAGATTTTGCAGGTGTGATTTAAGCAGCCAAATGCAACCATTTGCCTCGAAGGATGCACAGTTCATAAACAACCACAAGCACAAAATATGCAAGTGCTTTAAACACAGTGTGCAAATGCCTGGGACTATGAACAGGTGACGACCTCTCATTCATTCCTAGCCCTTCACATCTTCGAAACACTGTGCAAACGTGGCAGTTCTGCTGCAAGGGTTCCCTGTCCTGAGGCCTTTCACCAGCCTTGATAGAAGATTTGTGGAGTGCTCCTTTCATCTAGCCCTAACGCACTGGGCTCCAGAATAAGGCATATAAATAGTGGATCCCAAAGACACTATAGTTTTCTCCCTCCCTCCTTCTATTCTTAAAGGGTACGTCTACACACCAAAAAAATCCCACAGCAGCGAGTTTCAGAGCTCAGGCCAACCTGGGCCTGAGGGGCTTGCACTATGGGGCTAAAAGTGTAGCTGTTCCTGCTCGGGCTGCAGCCCAGGCTCTGAAACCTGGCAAGAGGATGGGTCTCAGAGCCCAGGCTCCAGACTCCCTGGGAATGACTACAGGACTATTTTTATCCAGGTAGCCCTTAGCCACAGGCCTCCTAAGAACTGGATGCCTCCAAGTGCCAGTCATTCTGTCTTCTTGTCTTTTCCCCAGAGTGTTTTTTCAAGCCTTTCTTGGCTGAATACTGTGGCAACAAGCCAGACAAATAAATAACCAACCATCTTCCTTTTCCCTTCGATTCTCTCTGTCTATTGCTATTGATTCTGCCATTGCCTAGTTTAGGGTGGGAACAGAGATGGAATCGACTCTATGTCCGAGGGGGAGAAACAGCAAGATTTTTGTTCATTACACATGAGGGCAAAGATCTAAAAGCCTCGAGTTTAGGCAGAAAACCTCTCCAGTTTCCCGTTTTACCTTATCAAGCATGGCATCTCCACACTCCTTCAGTATAACCTTCATCCACAGTCCAGCTGCCGTGGCACAGGTGGGGCTGGCAGACAGCATACTTTCCACTGTGGCCTCAATAAAGGCTGTGGCCTGTTCTGGGGGAAAGTACTCACTAACAACCTGGGAACAAATCAAAAACAGGAGAGACTGCAATGATGTTTGGCTCCAGCACTTGTAAAAATGGAGGCCTAATATCTCTATGGAAAAATATCTATGCATCAGCAAATTGCATCCGACGAAGTGGGTATTCACCCACGAAAGCTCATGCTCCAATACGTCTGTTAGTCTATAAGGTGCCACAGGACTCTTTGCTGCTTTTACAGATCCAGACTAATGGCTACCCTTCTGATTAATTAACAATTTGTTAATTAGCCTCATGTCCAGCTAGCCATTTGGGATTAAAATTCTCTCCATAGTCTATATACTACATTTTTGTATTCTACACTAATGAGATCAGGTTCGAGGCAAAGCTTCTGTTGCACAGTTAGCACAACATTGTACTGGATATGCAGGAGGTAAGTTTCCAGTTTGTATTCTCTTAGATACACTGCATCTTTTTACAATATATACAATGAAGTCAAGAGAGGCATGCACACAAATATAGGCTAAGGCAAACCCACAAGGTGACAGAATGAAGACTGGATGGGTTCTCAGCTTGATGTTCCACTAATACAGTTTTTTCTCATGGATAGCTGGATAGGTACATGTGTGCGCATCTGCGTGTGCATTTTCATGGGTGTGCAACATTCTGTGGAATCTGGATTTTACATGGCATTCATAGCACACATCTATGAAAAGCATCTTGCTGGTTACTAGCAACGAATGCCCCTCGCCCACAGCTCGCTCCAAGTACGGAAAGGCATCATGAAAGCGTAAATGTAAAATGAAGGGTGTCTGGTCACTAGAACATCCGCACAAGTTTTTTGAGTCAGTTACCCTGGCCATTTTGGAAGATGCCTGAAACAGAGCCTCGGGGTCCGGAGCTGCTGTTAGTTCTTCACGGAGACATCTCAGCTCCTCTTCCGCTGACCCCAGGTTCATGGGCTGGCCTGGAGTGGAGAAAAGGAAAAAAAGTACTGTAACGACTAATGAAACTGAACCTCTACTGCATGGACATTCATACAGGAGGATCCATGTGCTAGGCTGTTATCAGCATAGTGTAAAATCTTGGCCCCATCAAAGTCAATGGCAAAATTCCTGTTGACTATAATGGAGTCGGGATTACACCCTAAATGTCTGAAAGTTAACAGTAGTGGTCTGTTCTTGTTACTGATACAGGATTGAACAAGCACCATATTCAGCTTGGAGCAGCTTTCTGGGGGTGTCTGGTTTCAGTAGCCTCTCTGCTCTCACTATTTACATCTAATCTCACATTCAAGTACAACTCATGGAGGTAGATGTGAGGGGTTCCAATGTAGAAGCGAATCCCTCCACCAAACTCTCGTTGTAAAAGAGATGGGGCTGGACAAAACCTTCGGCAGGAAACCCAGGCTCATCCGTCACTTCTAAACAATGCTGGGATTTCTATGTTGTACACTCAAAGACTGGAGTCCCTTGTTCTGTTTCTGAATCACCAACACTGTTTTTTAGGACTGATTAATAATAATTAGAAATAGGGTGACCAGATGTCCCAATTTTATAGGGACAGTCCCGATTTTGGGGTCTCTCTCTTATATAGGCTCATATTATCCCCCACCCCAGTCCTGCATGAGTTTCACATTGGCTGTCTGGTCACCCTAATTGGAAATGGCCTTAAATAATAACCAAGATCTATCCCTTTACATCTAACCATTAGGTGAAAAGAATATCCTACGCCAGGGGTCGGCAACCTTTCAGAAGTGCTGTGCCGAGTCTTCATTTATTCACTCGAATTTAAGGTTTCGCGTGCCAGTAAGATAATTTAATGTTTTGAGAAGGTCTCTTTCTATAAGTCTATAATATATAACTAAACTATTGTTATATGTAAAGTAAATAAGGCTTTTAAAATGTTTCAGAAGCTTCATTTAAAATTAAATTAAAATGCGGAGCCCCCCGGACTGGTGGCCAGAACCTGGGCAGTGTGAGTGCCACTGAAAATCAGCTCACGTGCCGCCTTCGGTACCCGTGCCATAGATTGCCTACCCCTGTCCCACTCTTTCACAAATGGGAAAATGGCCTACACTTACTCCAATAGCTTTGAATGCTCATGACAGAGGGCTGCTGCAAGAACTTTTTGTTTAAAGAATTAGTCCAGGAAACCCCTCCAATACAGCCAGTGGCAGGGTAAAGAGAATGAAAATGTTTAGTACCAAGGGCTTGTCTACATGGAGATAGTCAAGAAAGCTAATCCAAATTCATTTTCAAACTGCATTAGTTAAACTTCATTAAACACCTCTGGGGACACACTTATTTAGAATTAAAGGGGCCTTTTTTCAGGTTAGTTTAATTCATGTAATTCACTAAAATTAAGAAGGGCCATTTTCATTCAGAATCAGAGCATCCACACGTGTTTAATGACACTTTAAAATTTACACCTTTAGTTCATTTGGATTAACTCTCCTTAGTGTCCCTGTGTAGAGAAGCCCTAAGGAACTGAGCAGTTATCTACCTGGTGCAGACCATTTATTATTTGTACAGTTCCCAGAAGTGTGCCACACTCTTTACACATCATAATCGTCTCTTCTAATGAGCTATTTACAAGATGCCCACCACTCTGTTATCTAAGTGCCAACAGACAGGACAGAAAGAACTAGAGAGGCAAAAAAATGGACATTACAACAGTGAAAGAAGGTGAAGAATTACTTATACCTGCTAATGGGGAAGAATTACTTATACCTGCTAATAGTCTCCTCACCTTGTATACAGAGAAGGCAGCTGATACAGTCAAACACCCACTGACGAGACGTGGCCAGTGAATCACAGCTGTATGGTGCTATTGCTCCAATCAGAGATCCAAACTGATGAAAAGTTTCCTGAGTCTAATTAAAAAAGAATGAAGAATGAACCTTCTCCAGCTGTACTAGACTTCACTTGCCATCTTTATTGTTGATACCAGTCAGCTCTGTGTTTTTGGGGAACCAGGGCACAGTATCTAGCTTGTGTGACTCATGAAGGACACCCCCAATTCCCATCTCTGTTTGAACCAAAACCGATCAGAGAAAAGGCTTGCAGAGAACAGTGAAGGGTTTGGGGAGACATACCTAGACGCCTCCTGACAAGGGTGACAAGATTAAGACATCTCCATTTGCATACAGAATGAAGAACAGAGACAACTCCGCATGCCTCAACTGCATGAAAGATGGAATAGGGATTAGCATAAAGAATGAAGAACAGAGAACCGCACTGAACTCTGGGACCAGAAAGCAGGGACGCATCGAATCATGGGAATCCCTGCTCCAGATGCTAATGAACCTATGCCTGCACACACTCAGCTCAGCAATTATCAGACCAATTCTAGTAATAAATCTTTGACTCATATCCCAAAATACTGAAGCAGCCTAGTTGCCTTGTGAGCTCCCCGGAAGAAAACAACACCCATAGCCAAGAGTGATCAGCTCCTATTGTCTAGCCTAAAGAAAACCCTTGAGCCATCAGTTTACCCATAAACAAATCTAGTGTTCTCCCTTCAACCACTGTATTTTCTCTACAAACTCCCCTACCTATGCCCAAGAAAGGGTTCTGATGTATAGACCCAAACTCTGCATCAGTTCCACCAGGATTCCACCTCCTGACTGATCGTGCTGGGGGCTCTGCCTGTCTCCAGCACTCAGGACCCTGAGCTACCACCATCACCTGGGAACCCCGACCAGTTCAAGCCTCATGGAGTGGGTGAGATCCATCTCTCTCTCTCTGTTTTCTTTCCTACCTCAGGTATTAACCTTTAAAATGTAGCTGCTATGTTTGTTTAGCCCTCCTGGTGTGGTTATCACTATGATTCAATCAATAACTGTTATGGGTCAGCTGGTTGCTTCTCTCTCTCTCTATCAATTTGAGATTTTTGTGTTTTTAGCTTCCCCCATTTACTCTGCAGCAACACTTCTTGTACCTAAGCTAAAGATCCCTGTAGTGCCCCAAAATACTGTGGGGTTTGCTCATCAAATGGGTTACTACCAGTACAATTGTAATGTGAAAGTGTGATAGGAATGTGTTAAACTTGGGGCACATAAGTGGGTGCGGGGAGCAGTGGAAAGTGCTGCTGAACCCAGCCTGTTGAGACCAGGGGCGCATGAGGGTACCAGCTTGAAAGTGCTGCTTAACCCAGCCCACTGAACACAGGGACATATGAGGGGGATCAGCTGGGGAGTGCTGATTGACTTGCTCTGCTAGTGTGCGCGCATGTTCGTCTAGTTCTAGTTATTAGCCCTGGGGAACCTAGGTCCTGCAGGAGAGCTCCATTGGGAGGGGACTTGTGGAAGGAAGGAGTAGAACACACAAGTGACATAAGCAACACATTAATAGAATTACAGAACCGCCCCACCCCTCCCTTCCCCCACAGAAGAGTAACCCTAATTAATGAGCCTCCCCAAAGTAACGGGCACGTCTGGTAACATTGTGCCTCTGATTCCTGTACTGAACTGGGTAACGCACATTGGAAAATATAATCCCAATTGTACATACAAACGGATGGGGTCTAAATTAGCTGTTATCACTCAAAGAAGAGACCTCAGAGTCATTGTGTACAGTTCTCTGAAAGCATCTGCTCCACATGCCGTCAAAAACGCTAACAACATGTTAGGAACCATTAGGAAGCGGATCGATAATAAGGCAGTAACAGGGCCGGCTCCAGGCACCAGACGAGAAAGCACATGCCTGGGGCGGCACATTGTAAGGGGCAGCATTCTGGCTAATCTTGGGGCGGGGCATTCCGGCCACCTTGCCGTGGTTTTTTTGTTTGTTTTGGCAGCCCGGTCTGCAGCTCTGGAGCCCCCGGCTGGCTCCCCACGCTCCGCCAGTCCCAGCCCAGCCGGGGCACGGACCCCGGCCCGGGGGTGGGGGTGGGGGGCAGGAACTAGCGATCCCCGCCGCTCACCGTGCTGCCGGGCTCCCCGGGACGTGCCACTCCCCGCTGCCTGCACCGGCCTCCGCCTCCCATGCCGCTCTGAGCCCGGCCCGGCTGAGCCGCCTTTAAAGGAGTGGCTGAGCCAGCACCTCCTGCAGCCCCCAGGAGAGGCATCCCAAGGCCGAAGGAGGGAGCCCGTCTCGCCCGGCTGCGAGCGGGCTGCAGCACCTGGCTGCCTACAGGGGGTGGGCGCCACCATTCACCCCCCTGCGAGCCGCCTTGACCACCCTCCACACGCTCCCTGCGGCTGCTGGTTTTTTGGTTTTTTGGTTTGTTTTTGCTTCGGCAGTCCAGCCATCCCTTTTTTTTTTTTTTTGTGCTTGGGGCAGCAAAAAAGCTAGAGCTGATAGGATATGCCACAGGAGGATACTGGGTCTTTATAAATGGAGAGCCTGCTCTTCCTTTCAGCAGCACAGACCTGGGTTGACTGTCCTGTGATAAATCAGCCATTCTTTCTCATTCTATGAGCAGAACACAGCAGATGACAGCCTGTTGCTTATTCAGCTTACAGCAAAGGGGGACACAGGTCGCTTCAATTCCCAGACTCTGCCTCTCATTCATCTACCCAGTTGGGTGTGTGAAAGCTAAATGAGCTGGTATTCTAAACTCCCAGAAAGGCAGTGGAGGAAAAGAAAGTGACCCTTTATAGGCAGCTCAGTTCAGTCCTCGCTGCTGAAGGCAGTACTAATGAAGTGACTTGCACACAGAGTGTCAAAGCAAGGGCTTGGTTAAGGGCAGCTTCACCCCAGATTCCCCCTGAAGTTATGTAGGAGGGAAACAAGTGAAGGGTTTTAATACAGTGGGCAGTACCAGACAGCAGGCCACTGTGGGATTAGGGGACTTGAGTGCAGGAGTGAGGAGGTCATAAACAGAGCCAGCAAAGAGTTGATTAACACAGGATAAATTAGTCCAAATTTGCGAAATATATCCCCAAAATGTACAAATGAGCCTGTGAAATCCAGAGACCACGTTTCTGTGGCACTTTCCTTTAGAACTCTTGACAGGCACCATTCCCATCTCCTTTGGGCTTTTTTTTGGTATAAATGTGTGGCTCAGGAAACGCAAGGAGCCAAGTGCAGGGCTGAGGTTCAGTCTCTCTGTTGGCCCTGGATATGATGCTTTGGGAGGTGTAAGAGGCTAGGGAGACTGTAATAGGTAGGAGAAGATTAGGGGAGATTAGTCTGAGTGAAAAGGAGAGGAAAGGACAGGGCTGGCTTATCAGTACCAAATTATTCTCTGATTTTCAATTTAGTACCATGCACATTCTTCTCAGTTACAACAGACACACTGAATAAACTATGCAAATACACAATAGCTGCATGGACACGAGGTTCTCCTTTGAATTTTATGTATAAAAGGAAGTTACGATCAATGACATGGCTGGAGAAACTTGTCCTCCTAAAACAAAGGAAAGGTCTGCTCCATTTTTTCCTGACACAGTAACAGAACATACTACCAGCTCAACCCCCTCCCACCCTCCACCCGAATCTTACCATTGATCTGCGGATCAAAGACGGCCTGCTTTTTGCTTTGTTCTCAGCAAACTCCAGGCTGTTGATGTCCTTGAGACGAGCCCTGTATTTATTCATCTGCTCTACGACAATCAACTCCACACAGCTGCAAAAAGGAAAAAAGAAAGTGGTAAAGCGGGAGGATAAAACTCTGGCTGTGTTTGAGCTGACCATGTCGCCTAAGTGCTGCGCCAATTCTCTTGCTTCGTGGGCTGGAAACGAACAGTGTGGTTGAAATGCCCCAAATGGTAGTAGGCAGGGGAGCTAAACTAGAGGACTAAAGGGAGGGCTCCCCAAGGGCTCCATCAGGGAAACAGGTCCTTCCCTTGGAAAGGCAAATACCCACCAAGGTTAGGAAAGCACAGAGTGTTCAAATGAAAGGCTGAAAGAAAAGACGGTTACTCACCGTAGTAACTGTTGTTCTTCGCGATGTGTTGCTCCTATCCATTCCAGATAGGAGTGCGCGCCCTAACTGGAATGCATAGGAGCAATCACTCGAAGAAGAAAAGACGGTTACTCACCGTAGTAACTGTTGTTCTTCGAGATGTGTTGCTCCTATCCATTCCAGTTAGGGCGCGCACACCTATCTGGAATGGATAGGAGCAATCACTCGAAGAAGAATGGCCATTTCGGATATGCTGCGCTATCTAGCTATATCTATTTGTAGACACACACACTTGTGCTTGTTTGCATCCAAGCTGGACAGGCAGTCGCAGGGCAATGACAGTGATTAGGTGTCTGGGGCAGATATTTTGTTTAATACCATCAGTATTGTTTTCTGGAAGAAATCTTTTTAGAGCAGTAATGATACAAGGCGGCGTATATAAGTCAAGTTACAAAGAGACTTCTTCTTACAAGGAACCTTTAGAAGAGTGATTCAAAGTAATTTTCACATCTGTAGGCAGAAGAATTGCTTCTAGGAGAGATTTGAAGGCCAGGCAGGTTCATGTAGTCTGGTCTCCTGAATAGAATTTCATCAAATGATTCCTGCATCCACTATCCATCCTAGGTACTTATCTAACCCCCAGTGCCCTATTATCTGAGCTTCTCACAATCTAACATGTTTATTCTTAAAATTCCAGTTGAAGTCAAAAACATCCCCGAGGGGCTCCATTACAAACCCTTCCCACCCACTGGATGATGATTCCCTATTTACAATTACTTTGGAGATATCAATTAGCCAATTTTCAATCCATTTAATATTTGCTGCACTGAATCTGTATAGTGTTAATTTTTTAATCAGGATGACCCGACTGGAATCTAAGTCAACGATGTCAACGTGGTTACCTCTGCCAACCAAACCTGGCATCCAATCAATTTTGACAAGACCTATTTTCCATAAAAAACTGTGTTGACTGGCACTAATTACACTGCCATCCTTCAATTCTTTACTGATTACCTTCCACGTCAGCTTTCCCATGATTTTGCCTGAGACTGATATTGAGCTAACTGGCATGTAGTTTACCCAGATCATCCTGATAATCCTTTTAGATACTGGCACATTAGCTTTTTGTACAGTCCTCTGGAACTTCCCCATTACTCCAGGACTTTGTTAAATTTCAAACATCAATGGCGGAGAGAGCTCACTGTCCCGTTCTTTAAAAACTCCTGGGTGCAGGTTATCCAATCCTGCAGATTTTAAAAGGTTTAACTTTAGCAGCTGCTAGTTACTGATAGAATAGACAGTATTTCATTAAGGCAATTCATTTGCAAACCAGTGATGCGTTTGTTAGCTGTCATTCTACAGCACATTAAAGTGCATTACTCAGTGATCATTTGACTGTCCTGACATGACCTCATTACAGGATTTACTCTGGAAGTTGTAATGCTATATTCTTACGTGATTGTTTTACTGATGTTCCTGAACGCTCTGCAGTGGGTCAGTTGTTGTCAGGACAGCGGAGAATACAGGGAGCAAACACAATGGCCAGGGCATTAGCTGACATTCGATTGGTCTCTTCCTGCAGGGCAATCCTAAACAATAAACAACAAAGCAGCAAGGGTTAAAGGTAGCTCCAATTCACATAACACTGGCAGGAAATACCCCTGTAGAGAAACAGAAAGAGGACAAAATACAAATTCAGAGCAGGGCAGGGACGAGGAGGGCTGTATAATGCACATGAGATCTGGAGGTCATTGCCAGGGGAAGAATTTTCCACCTAATATTATATAAGCTGTGATGTGAAGAGCGTTCCAATTTGTTGTATCTGGTAAAGGAACTAGACCAACAAGGATGTAAATATTTATACCGAGACAACAGGGCAACAAAAAGGTAAGACAAATGGATACTGAGGTGAACCACGACAACATGCCATGACACTCTTTAGGAAATCTTTTTTGTTTTGGACCTACTTAACCTATTTTCCAAAAAGGAATAGATACAGTGCTATATTTAATTACAGTAGCAACAAGCTCACTTAGCCATCATTAAAGGCTATGCCTTAGAAAACAGAGCACAGTATGTTGTCTTCTAAATGCATGTAGATGGCAGGAAACTTCGCAGATTGTAACAACAGTGACTTGTATAGCCTGAACTAGATATTGTCCTTAAGTCCTGCCAAAACGCATCACACATGATCCCGTAGGACCCCTCAATGTTCAAAACTTAAAGGGTGTGCAACACATAGGTGAAGTACTGTGATCCACTGCAATCTTACTGCACTCCTCAGTGGGTTAGGGCTATGGCTAGTGATGAGCTGCCAAACTCATAACAACCGGTTCCCTCCCTCACCCCAGGCGGAACTCATGGCCACCCCCACCCAGGGACCCCCGTCCCGTCCCCCCCCGACTTCTTGGACCGGGGCCATGCCTGCATGCATATTCTCCGCCTTACCCATTCTTCCAGCCTTTCCTGATTCGCGGGAAGCAGGGTGGGAGGAGAAGCAAGAAGGAGCATTCATGGCAGGAGGTGGAGACAGAGCTGAGGTGAGCTGGGGCCGGGCAACAGGGAGCGCTTGTTAAATTTAAATGCCCTTTTAGAACCAGTTTGTCCCACTGAGAACAACCGGTTCTAAAAGGGCTTCTAAATTTAACAACCGGGTTCGCGCGATCCGGTGCGAACCGGCTGCAGCTCACCCCTGTCTATGGCATGGAACCATGTGTTTGTAACCAGCTGAGACCTACAGTGGTTGTCTTCTCAGCAAGTCTGAAACATTTGTTGCTATTACGAAAGGGAACTTATATATAAAAAGAAGAACATTATTGGCATTAGCTGTCAATGAGAGCATTGTCTGGAAAAAGAGCCCTTGGGTCCAGAGCGTTAAAGCCATTTCAGAATTTAAAGCACTCCCTTGCGAAGTTTCACTCCCCTTTTTCCCGACAAAAGTACTTGGATCACATAGGCCCGTGTTCAGGTACTCTTACTCACGGAGAACAGTACCTTGTTCCAGTGGAACTACTCATGGAGTACAGTGGTACTCATGGGGAGTAAGTGTATCAGAATCAGGCCCCTAGTGAGGAAGGAGAAGAGAAAGAGTGGCTGCAGTATGACGATCCCACGCTGTGGTCTGCCATTACCTCACAAGGTGAAAGATGAGGCGTTCCAGG